>NW_027525303.1:0-21282 GCF_052094955.1 Ictidomys tridecemlineatus | reverse complement strand
CAAACATTTTTTCACCCAATCTTGATGATTCTTTCACGTAATGATCAGTACACCAAAACCACTTGGCTCACCAAATTTCGTTCTTCTAGGTTAAACCGTTCGTTTGCAGTAACCGTTTTCATTTTGAGGTATCACTCTGTTTTCTCCTATAGGGATACATGTATTTGGAACTCTAAATCAAACACGGTTTGTGCTAGCTCTTTGAAACTTGACACAATAAAGATGTTTCAAGTTCTATCTCTATGGTTTGTTTGCTGTTGTTGTAGCCCTAAGCAGAGACTGGCGAAAATCACTTAGATGGAAAGGGGTTGCCAAGCTTCCAAAAAAGTACGAGTTGCCTGAAATCTCAGCAAACATTTTTTCACCCAATCTTGATGATTCTTTCAGGTAATGATCAGTACACCAAAACTACTTGGCTCACCAAATTTCGTTCTTCTATGTTAAACCGTTCGTTTGCAGTAACCGTTTTCATTTTTGGGTTTCACTCTGTTTTCTCCTATAGGGATTCATGTATTTGGAACCCTAAATCAAACACGGTTTGTGCTAGGTCTTTGAAACTTGACACAATAAAGCAGTTTCAAGTTCTATCTCTATGGTTTGTTTGCTGTTGATGTAGCCCTAAGCAGAGACTGGCGAAAATCACTTTGATGGAAAGGGGTTGCCAAGCTTCCAAAAAACTACAAGTTGCCTGAAATCTCAGCAAATGTTTTTTCACCCAATCTTGATGATTCTTTCAGGTAATGATCAGTACACCAAAACCACTTTGCTTACCAAATTTCGTTCTTCTAGGTTAAAAAGTTCCTTTGCAGTACCGTTTTCATTTTTAGGTTTCACTCTGTTTTCTCCTATAGGGATACATGTATTTGGAACTCTAAATCAAACACGGTTTTTGCTAGCTCTTTGAAACTTGACACAATAAAGCAGTTTCAAGTTCTATTTCTATGTTTTGTTTGCTGTTGTTGTAGCCCTAAGCAGAGACTGGCGAAAATCACTTAGATGGAAAGGGGTTGCCAAGCTTCCAAAAAACTACGAGTTGCCTGAAATCTCAGCAAACATTTTTTCACCCAATCTTGATGATTCTTTCAGGTAATGATCAGTACACCAAAACCACTTGACTCACCAAATTTCGTTCTTCTAGGTTAAACCGTTCATTTGCAGTAACCGTTTTCATTTTTAGGTTTCACTCTGTTTTCTCCTATAGGGATACATGTATTTGGAACTCTAAATGACAGACGGTTTGTACTAGCTCTTTGAAATTTGACACAATAAAGCAGTTTCAAGTTCTATCTCTATGGTTTGTTTGCTGTTGATGTAGCCCTAAGCAGAGACTGGCGAAAATCTCTTTGATGGAAAGGGGTTGCCAATCTTCCAAAAAACTACGAGTTGTCTGAAATCTCAGCCAACATTTTTTCACCCAATCTTGATGATTCTTTCAGGTAATGATCAGTACACCAAAACCACTTGGCTCACCAAATTTCGTTCTTCTAGGTTAAACCGTTCGTTTGCAGTAACCGTTTTCATTTTTAGGTTTCACTCTGTTTTCTCCTATAGGGATACATGTATTTGGAACTCTAAATCAAACACGGTTTGTACTAGCTCTTTGAAACTTGACACAATAAAGCAGTTTCAAGTTCTATCTCTATGGTTTGTTTGCTGTTGATGTAGCCCTAAGCAGAGACTGGCGAAAATCACTTTTATAGAAAGGGGTTGCCAAGCTTCCAAAAAACTACGAGTTGCCTGAAATCTCAGCCAACATTTTTTCACCGAATCTTGATGATTCTTTCAGGTAATGATCAGTACACCAAAACCACTTGGCTCACCAAATTTCGTTCTTCTAGGTTAAACCGTTCGTTTGCAGTAACCGTTTTCATTTTTAGGTTTCACTCTGTTTTCTCCTATAGGGATACATGTATTTGGAACTCTAAATGACAGACGGTTTGTACTAGCTCTTTGAAACTTGACACAATAAAGCAGTTTCAAGTTCTATCTCTATGGTTTGTTTGCTGTTGATGTAGCCCTAAGCAGAGACTGGCGAAAATCACTTTGATGGAAAGGGGTTGCCAAGCTTCGAAAAAACTACGAGTTGCCTGAAATCTCAGCAAACATTTTTTCACCCAATCTTGATGATTCTTTCAGGTAATGATCAGTACACCAAAACCACTTGGCTCACCAAATTTCGTTCTTCTAGGTTAAACCGTTCGTTTGCAGTAACCGTTTTCATTTTTAGGTTTCACTTTGCTTTCTCCTATAGGGATACAATTATTTGGAACTCTAAATGACAGACGGTTTGTACTAGCTCTTTGAGTCTTGACACAATAAAGCAGTTTCAAGTTCTATCTCTATGGTTTGTTTGCTGTTGATGTAGCCCTAAGCAGAGACTGGCGAAAATCACTTTGATGGAAAGGCGTTGCCAAGCTTCCAAAAAACTACGAGTTGCCTGAAATCTCAGCAAACATTTTTTCACCCAATCTTGATGATTCTTTCAGGTAATGATCAGTACACCAAAACCACTTGGCTCACCAAATTTCGTTCTTCTAGGTTAAACCGTTCGTTTGCAGTAACCGTTTTCATTTTAAGGTTTCCCTCTGTTTTCTCCTATAGGGATACATGTATTTGGAACTCTAAATCAAACACGGTTTGTGCTAGCTCTTTGAAACTTGACACAATAAAGCAGTTTCAAGTTCTATATCTATGGTTTGTTTGCTGTTGTTGTAGCCCTAAGCAGAGACTGGCAAAAATCACTTAGATGGAAAGGGGTTGCCAAGCTTCCAAAAAACTACGAGTTGCCTGAAATCTCAGCAAACATTTTTTCACCCAATCTTGATGATTCTTTCAGGTAATGATCAGTACAACAAAACCACTTGGCTCACCAAATTTCGTTCTTCTAGGTTAAACCGTTCGTTTACAGTAACCGTTTTCATTTTTGGGTTTCACTCTGTTTTCTCCTGTAGGGATTCATGTATTTGGAACTCTAAATCAAACACGGTTTGTGCTAGGTCTTTGAAACTTGACACAATAAAGCAGTTTCAAGTTCTATCTCTATGGTTTGTTTGCTGTTGATGTAGCCCTAAGCAGAGACTGGCGAAAATCACTTCGATGGAAAGGGGTTGCCAAGCTTCCAAAAAACTACGAGTTGCCTGAAATCTCAGCAAACATTTTTTCACCCAATCTTGATGATTCTTTCAGGTAATGATCAGTACACCAAAACCACTTGGCTCACCAAATTTCGTTCTTCTAGGTTAAACCGTTCGTTTGCAGTAACCGTTTTCATTTTTAGGTTTCACTTTGCTTTCTCCTATAGGGATACATTTATTTGGAACTCTAAATGACAGACGGTTTGTACTAGCTCTTTGAATCTTGACACAATAAAGCAGTTTCAAGTTCTATCTCTATGGTTTGTTTGCTGTTGATGTAGCCCTAAGCAGAGACTGGCGAAAATCACTTTGATGGAAAGGCGTTGCCAAGCTTCCAAAAAACTACGAGTTGCCTGAAATCTCAGCAAACATTTTTTCACCCAATCTTGATGATTCTTTCAGGTAATGATCAGTACACCAAAACCACTTGGCTCACCAAATTTCGTTCTTCTAGGTTAAACCGTTCGTTTGCAGTAACCGTTTTCATTTTAAGGTTTCACTCTGTTTTCTCCTATAGGGATACATGTATTTGGAACTCTAAATCAAACACGGTTTGTGCTAGCTCTTTGAAACTTGACACAATAAAGCAGTTTCAAGTTCTATCTCTATGGTTTGTTTGCTTTTGATGTAGCCCTAAGCAGAGACTGGCGAAAATCACTTTGATGGAAAGGGGTTGCCAAGCTTCCAAAAAACTACGAGTTGCCTGAAATCTCAGCAAACATTTTTTCACCCAATCTTGATGATTCTTTCAGGTAATGATCAGTACACCAAAACCACTTGGCTCACCAAATTTCGTTCTTCTAGGTTAAACCGTGCGTTTGCAGTAACCGTTTTCATTTTTAGGTTTCACTTTGCTTTCTCCTATAGGGATACATTTATTTGGAACTCTAAATGACAGATGGTTTGTACTAGCTCTTTGAATCTTGACACAATAAAGCAGTTTCAAGTTCTATCTCTATGGTTTGTTTGCTGTTGATGTAGCCCTAAGCAGAGACTGGCGAAAATCACTTTGATGGAAAGGCGTTGCCAAGCTTCCAAAAAACTACGAGTTGCCTGAAATCTCAGCAAACATTTTTTCACCCAATCTTGATGATTGTTTCAGGTAATGATCAGTACACCAAAACCACTTGGCTCACCAAATTTCGTTCTTCTAGGTTAAACCGTTCGTTTGCAGTAACCGTTTTCATTTTGAGGTTTCACTCTGTTTTCTCCTATAGGGATACATGTATTTGGAACTCTAAATCAAACACGGTTTGTCCTAGCTCTTTGAAACTTGACACAATAAAGCAGTTTCAAGTTCTATCTCTATGGTTTGTTTGCTGTTGTTGTAGCCCTAAGCAGAGACTGGCGAAAATCACTTAGATGGAAAGGGGTTGCCAAGCTTCCAAAAAACTACGAGTTTTCTGAAATCTCAGCAAACATTTTTTCACCCAATCTTGATGATTCTTTCAGGTAATGATCAGTACAACAAAACCACTTGGCTCACCAAATTTCGTTCTTCTAGGTTAAACCGTTCGTTTGCAGTAACCGTTTTCATTTTTGGGTTTCACTCTGTTTTCTCCTATAGGGATTCATGTATTTGGAACTCTAAATCAAACACGGTTTGTGCTAGGTCTTTGAAACTTGACACAATAAAGCAGTTTCAAGTTCTATCTCTATGGTTTGTTTGCTGTTGATGTAGCCCTAAGCAGAGACTGGCGAAAATCACTTTGATGGAAAGGGGTTGCCAAGCTTCCAAAAAACTACAAGTTGCCTGAAATCTCAGCAAATATTTTTTCACCCAATATTGATGATTCTTTCAGGTAATGATCAGTACACCAAAACCACTTGGCTCACCAAATTTTGTTTTTCTAAGTTAAACCGTTCGTTTGCAGTAACCGTTTTCATTTTTAGGTTTCACTTTGTTTTCTCCTATAGGGATACATGTATTTGGAACTCTAAATGACAGACGGTTTGTACTAGCTCTTTGAAACTTGACACAATAAAGCAGTTTCAAGTTCTATCTCTATGGTTTGTTTGCTGTTGCTGTAGGCCTAAGCAGAGACAGGCGAAAATCACTTTGATGGAAAGAAGTTGCCAAGCTTCCAAAAAACTACGAGTTGCCTGAAATCTCAGCAAACATTTTTTCACCCAATCTTGATGATTCTTTCAGGTAATGATCAGTACACCAAAACCACTTCGCTCACCAAATTTCGTTCTTCTAGGTTAAACCGTTCGTTTGCAGTACCGTTTTCATTTTTAGGTTTCACTCTGTTTTCTCCTATAGGGATACATGTATTTGGAACTCTAAATCAAACACGGTTTGTGCTAGCTCTTTGAAACTTGACACAATAAAGTAGTTTCAAGTTCTAATTCTATGTTTTGTTTGCTGTTGTTGTAGCCCTAAGCAGAGACTGGCGAAAATCACTTTGATGGAAGGGGTTGCCAAGCTTCCAAAAAACTACGAGTTCCCTGAAATCTTGCAAACATTTTTTCACCCAATCTTGATGATTCTTTCAGGTAATGATCAGTACACCAAAACCACATGGCTCACCAAATTTCGTTCTTCTAGGTTAAACCGTTCGTTGGCAGTAACCATTTTCATTTTTAGGTTTCACTCTGTTTTCTCCTATAGGGATACATGTATTGGGAACTCTAAATCAAACACGGTTTGCGCTAGCTCTTTGAAACTTGACACAATAAAGCAGTTTCAAGTTCTATCTCTATGGTTTGTTTGCTGTTGATGTAGCCCTAAGCAGAGACTGGCGAAAATCACTTTGATGGAAAGGGGTTGCCAAGCTTCCAAAAAACTACGAGTTGCCTGAAATCTCAGCAAACATTTTTTCACCCAATCTTGATGATTCTTTCAGGTAATGATCAGTACACCAAAACCACTTGACTCACCAAATTTCGTTCTTCTAGGTTAAACCGTTCATTTGCAGTAACCGTTTTCATTTTTAGGTTTCACTCTGTTTTCTCCTATAGGGATACATGTATTTGGAACTCTAAATGACAGACGGTTTGTACTAGCTCTTTGAAATTTGACACAATAAAGCAGTTTCAAGTTCTATCTCTATGGTTTGTTTGCTGTTGATGTAGCCCTAAGCAGAGACTGGCGAAAATCTCTTTGATGGAAAGGGGTTGCCAATCTTCCAAAAAACTACGAGTTGTCTGAAATCTCAGCCAACATTTTTTCACCCAATCTTGATGATTCTTTCAGGTAATGATCAGTACACCAAAACCACTTGGCTCACCAAATTTCGTTCTTCTAGGTTAAACCGTTCGTTTGCAGTAACCGTTTTCATTTTTAGGTTTCACTCTGTTTTCTCCTATAGGGATACATGTATTTGGAACATTAAATGACAGACGGTTTGTACTAGCTCTTTGAAACTTGAAACAATAAAGCAGTTTCAAGTTCTATCTCTATGGTTTGTTTGCTGTTGATGTAGCCCTAAGCAGAGACTGGCGAAAATCACTTTGATGGAAAGGGGTTGCCAAGCTTCCAAAAAACTACGAGTTGCCTGAAATCTAGCAAACATTTTTTCACCCAATCTTGATGATTCTTTCACGTAATGATCAGTACACCAAAACCACTTGGCTCACCAAATTTCGTTCTTCTAGGTTAAACCGTTCGTTTGCAGTAACCGTTTTCATTTTGAGGTATCACTCTGTTTTCTCCTATAGGGATACATGTATTTGGAACTCTAAATCAAACACGGTTTGTGCTAGCTCTTTGAAACTTGACACAATAAAGATGTTTCAAGTTCTATCTCTATGGTTTGTTTGCTGTTGTTGTAGCCCTAAGCAGAGACTGGCGAAAATCACTTAGATGGAAAGGGGTTGCCAAGCTTCCAAAAAAGTACGAGTTGCCTGAAATCTCAGCAAACATTTTTTCACCCAATCTTGATGATTCTTTCAGGTAATGATCAGTACACCAAAACTACTTGGCTCACCAAATTTCGTTCTTCTATGTTAAACCGTTCGTTTGCAGTAACCGTTTTCATTTTTGGGTTTCACTCTGTTTTCTCCTATAGGGATTCATGTATTTGGAACCCTAAATCAAACACGGTTTGTGCTAGGTCTTTGAAACTTGACACAATAAAGCAGTTTCAAGTTCTATCTCTATGGTTTGTTTGCTGTTGATGTAGCCCTAAGCAGAGACTGGCGAAAATCACTTTGATGGAAAGGGGTTGCCAAGCTTCCAAAAAACTACAAGTTGCCTGAAATCTCAGCAAATGTTTTTTCACCCAATCTTGATGATTCTTTCAGGTAATGATCAGTACACCAAAACCACTTTGCTTACCAAATTTCGTTCTTCTAGGTTAAAAAGTTCCTTTGCAGTACCGTTTTCATTTTTAGGTTTCACTCTGTTTTCTCCTATAGGGATACATGTATTTGGAACTCTAAATCAAACACGGTTTTTGCTAGCTCTTTGAAACTTGACACAATAAAGCAGTTTCAAGTTCTATTTCTATGTTTTGTTTGCTGTTGTTGTAGCCCTAAGCAGAGACTGGCGAAAATCACTTAGATGGAAAGGGGTTGCCAAGCTTCCAAAAAAGTACGAGTTGCCTGAAATCTCAGCAAATATTTTTTCACCCAATCTTGATGATTCTTTCAGGTAATGATCAGTACACCAAAACTACTTGGCTCACCAAATTTCGTTCTTCTAGGTTAAACCGTTCGTTTGCAGTAACCGTTTTCATTTTTGGGTTTCACTCTGTTTTCTCCTATAGGGATTCATGTATTTGGAACTCTAAATCAAACACGGTTTGTGCTAGGTCTTTGAAACTTGACACAATAAAGCAGTTTCAAGTTCTATCTCTATGGTTTGTTTGCTGTTGATGTAGCCCTAAGCAGAGACTGGCGAAAATCACTTTGATGGAAAGGGGTTGCCAAGCTTCCAAAAAACTACAAGTTGCCTGAAATCTCAGCAAATGTTTTTTCACCCAATCTTGATGATTCTTTCAGGTAATGATCAGTACACCAAAACCACGTCGCTTACCAAATTTCGTTCTTCTAGGTTAAAAAGTTCCTTTGCAGTACCGTTTTCATTTTTAGGTTTCACTCTGTTTTCTCCTATAGGGATACATGTATTTGGAACTCTAAATCAAACCCGGTTTTTGCTAGCTCTTTGAAACTTGACACAATAAAGCAGTTTCAAGTTCTATTTCTATGTTTTGTTTGCTGTTGTTGTAGACCTAAGCAGAGACTGGCGAAAATCACTTTGATGGAAAGGGGTTGCCAAGCTTCCAAAAAACTACGAGTTTCCTGAAATCTCAGCAAACATTTTTTTACCCAATCTTGATGATTCTTTCAGGTAATGATCAGTACACCAAAACCACATGGCTCACCAAATTTCGTTCTTCTAGGTTAAACCATTCGTTTGCAGTAACCGTTTTCATTTTTAGGTTTCACTCTGTTTTCTCCTATAGGGATACATGTATTTGGAACTCTAAATCAAACACGGTTTGTGCTAGCTCTTTGAAACTTGACACAATAAAGCAGTTTCAAGTTCTATCTCTATGGTTTGTTTGCTGTTGATGTAGCCCTAAGCAGAGACTGGCGAAAATCTCTTTGATGGAAAGGTGTTGCAAAGCTTGCAAAAAACTACGAATTGCCTGAAATCTCAGCAAACATTTTTTCACCCAATGTTGATGATTCTTTCAGGTAATGATCAGTACACCAAAACCACTTGGCTCACCAAATTTCGTTCTTCTACGTTAAACCGCTCGTTTGCAGTAACCGTTTTCATTTTTAGGTTTCACTCTGTTTTCTCCTATAGGGATACATGTATTTGGAACTCTAAATCAAACATGGTTTGCGCTAGCTCTTTGAAACTTGACACAATAAAGCAGTTTCAAGTTCTATCTCTATGGTTTGTTTGCTGTTGATGTAGCCCTAAGCAGAGACTGGCGAAAATCACTTTGATGGAAAGGGGTTGCCAAGCTTCCAAAAAAACTACGAGTTGCCTGAAATCTCAGCAAACATTTTTTCACCCAATCTTGATGATTCTTTCAGGTATATGATCAGTACACCAAAACCACTTGGCTCACCAAATTTCGTTCTTCTAGGTTAAACCGTTCGTTTGCAGTAACCGTTTTCATTTTTAGGTTTCACTTTGCTTTCTCCTATAGGGATACATGTATTTGGAACTCTAAATGACAGACGGTTTGTGCTAGCTCTATGAAACTTGACACAATAAAGCAGTTTCAAGTTCTATCTCTATGGTTTGTTTTCTGTTGATGTAGCCCTAAGCAGAGACTGGCGAAAATCACTTTGATGGAAAGGGGTTGCCAAGCTTCCAAAAAACTACGAGTTGCCTGAAATCTCAGCAAACATTTTTTCACCCAATGTTGATGATTCTTTCAGGTAATGATCAGTACACCAAAACCACTTGGCTCACCAAATTTCGTTCTTCTAGGTTAAACCGTTCGTTTGCAGTAACCGTTTTCATTTTTAGGTTTCACTCTGTTTTCTCCTATAGGGATACATGTATTTGGAACTCTAAATCAAACACGGTTTGTGCTAGCTCTTTGAAACTTGACACAATAAAGCAGTTTCAAGTTCTATCTCTATGGTTTGTTTGCTGTTGATGTAGCCCTAAGCAGAGACTGGCGAAAATCACTTTGATGGAAAGGGGTTGCCAAGCTTCCAAAAAACTACGAGTTGCCTGAAATCTCAGCAAACATTTTTTCACCCAATCTTGGTGATTCTTTTAGGTAATGATCAGTACACCAAAACCACTTGGCTCACCAAATTTCGTTCTTCTAGGTTAAACCGTTCGTTTGCAGTAACCGTTTTCATTTTTAGGTTCACTTTGTTTTCTCCTATAGGGATACATGTATTTGGAACTCTAAATGACAGACAGTTTGTACTAGCTCTTTGAAAATTGACACAATAAAGCAGTTTCAAGTTCTATCTCTATTGTTTGTTTGCTGTTGATGTAGCCCTAAGCAGAGACTGGCGAAAATCACTTTGATGGAAAGGGGTTGCCAAGCTTCCAAAAAACTACGAGTTGCCTGAAATTTCAAGAAACATTTTTTCACCCAATCTTGATGATTCTTTCAGGTAATGATCAGTACACCAAAACCACTTGGCTCACCAAATTTCGTTTTTCTAGGTTAAACCGTTCATTTGCAATAACCGTTTTCATTTTTAGGTTTCACTCTGTTTTCTCCTATAGGGATACATGTATTTGGAACTCTAAATCAAACACGGTTTGTGATAGCTCTTTGAAACTTGACACAATAAAGAAGTTTCAAGTTCTATCTCTATGGTTTGTTTGCTGTTGATGTAGCCCTAAGCAGAGACTGGCGAAAATCACTTTGATGGAAAGGCGTTGCCAAGCTTCCAAAAAACTACGAGTTGCCTGAAATCTCAGCAAATATTTTTTCACCCAATCTTGATGATTCTTTCAGGTAATGATCAGTACACCAAAACCACTTGGCTCACCAAATTTCGTTCTTCTAGGTTAAACCGTTCGTTTGCAGTAACCGTTTTCATTTTAAGGTTTCACTCTGTTTTCTCCTATAGGGATACATGTATTTGGAACTCTAAATCAAACACGGTTTGTGCTAGCTCTTTGAAACGTGACACAATAAAGCAGTTTCAAGTTCTCTCTCTATGGTTTTTTTGCTGTTGATGTAGCCCTAAGCAGAGACTGGCGAAAATCACTTTGATGGAAAGGGGTTGCCAAGCTTCCAAAAAACTACGAGTTGCCTGAAATCTCAGCAAACATTTTTTCACCCAATCTTGATGATTCTTTCAGGTAATGATCAGTACACCAAAACCACTTGGCTCACCAAATTTCGTTCTTCTAGGTTAAACCGTTCGTTTGCAGTAACCGTTTTCATTTTTAGGTTTCACTTTGCTTTCTCCTATAGGGATACATTTATTTGGAACTCTAAATGACAGATGGTTTGTACTAGCTCTTTGAATCTTGACACAATAAAGCAGTTTCAAGTTCTATCTCTATGGTTTGTTTGCTGTTGTTGTAGCCCTAAGCAGAGACTGGCGAAAATCACTTAGATGGAAAGGGGTTGCCAAGCTTCCAAAAAACTACGAGTTTCCTGAAATCTCAGCAAACATTTTTTCACCCAATCTTGATGATTCTTTCAGGTAATGATCAGTACAACAGAACCACTTGGCTCACCAAATTTCGTTCTTCTAGGTTAAACCGTTCGTTTGCAGTAACCGTTTTCATTTTTGGGTTTCACTCTGTTTTCTCCTATAGGGATTCATGTATTTGGAACTCTAAATCAAACACGGTTTGTGCTAGGTCTTTGAAACTTGACACAATAAAGCAGTTTCAAGTTCTATCTCTATGGTTTGTTTGCTGTTGCTGTAGCCCTAAGCAGAGACAGGCGAAAATCACTTTGATGGAAAGAAGTTGCCAAGCTTCCAAAAAACTACGAGTTGCCTGAAATCTCAGCAAACATTTTTTCACCCAATCTTGATGATTCTTTCAGGTAATGATCAGTACACCAAAACCACTTCGCTCACCAAATTTCGTTCTTCTTGGTTAAACCGTTCGTTTGCAGTACCGTTTTCATTTTTAGGTTTCACTCTGTTTTCTCCTATAGGGATACATGTATTTGGAACTCTAAATCAAACACGGTTTGTGCTAGCTCTTTGAAACTTGACACAATAAAGTAGTTTCAAGTTCTAATTCTATGTTTTGTTTGCTGTTGTTGTAGCCCTAAGCAGAGACTGGCGAAAATCACTTTGATGGAAGGGGTTGCCAAGCTTCCAAAAAACTACGAGTTCCCTGAAATCTAGCAAACATTTTTTCACCCAATCTTGATGATTCTTTCAGGTAATGATCAGTACACCAAAACCACATGGCTCACCAAATTTCGTTCTTCTAGGTTAAACCGTTCGTTGGCAGTAACCGTTTTCATTTTTAGGTTTCACTCTGTTTTCTCCTATAGGGATACATGTATTGGGAACTCTAAATCAAACACGGTTTGTGCTAGCTATTTGAAACTTGACACGATAAAGCAGTTTCAAGTTCTATCTCTATGGTTTGTTTGCTGTTGGGGTAGCCCTAAGAAGAGACTGGCGAAAATCACTTTGATGGAAAGGGGTTGCCAAGCTTCCAAAAAACTACGAGTTGCCTGAAATCTCAGCAAACATTTTTTCACCCAATCTTGATGATTCTTTCAGGTAATGATCAGTACACCAAAACCACTTCGCTCACCAAATTTCGTTCTTCTAGGTTAAACCGTTCGTTTGCAGTAAACGTTTTCATTTTTAGGTTTCACTCTGTTTTCTCCTATAGGGATACATGTATTTGGAACTCTAAATCAAACACGGTTTGTGCTAGCTCTTTGAAACTTGACACAATAAAGCAGTTTCAAGTTCTATCTCTATGGTTTGTTTGCTGTTGTTGTAGCCCTAAGCAGAGACTGGCGAAAATCACTTTGATGGAAAGGGTTGCCAAGCTTCCAAAAACTACGAGTTGCCTGAAATCTCAGCAAACATTTTTTCACCCAATCTTGATGATTCTTTCAAGGTAATGATCAGTACACCAAAACCACATGGCTCACCAAATTTCGTTCTTCTAGGTTAAACCGTTCGTTTGCATTAACCGTTTTCATCTTTAGGTTTCACTCTGTTTTCTCCTACAGGGATACATGTATTTGGAACTCTAAGTCAACACGGTTTGTGCTAGCTCTTTGAAAAATGACACAATAAAGCAGTTTCAAGTTCTATCTCTATGGTTTGTTTGCTGTTGCTGTAGCCCTAAGCAGAGACTGGCGAAAATCACTTTGATGGAAAGGGGTTGCCAAGCTTTCAAAAAACTACGAGTTGCCTGAAATCTCAGCAAACATTTTTTTAACCAATCTTGATGATTCTTTCAGGTAATGATCAGTACACCAAAACCACTTGGCTCACCAAATTTCGTTCTTCTAGGTTAAACCGTTCGTTTGCAGTAACCGTTTTCATTTTTAGGTTTCACTCTGTTTTCTCCTATAGGGATACATGTATTTGGAACTCTAAATCAAACACGGTTTGTGCTAGCTCTTTGAAACGTGACACAATAAAGCAGTTTCAAGTTCTATCTCTATGGTTTGTTTGCTGTTGCTGTAGCCCTAAGCAGAGACTGGCGAAAATCACTTTGATGGAAAGGGTTGCCAAGCTTCCAAAAAAACTACGAGTTGCCTGAAATCTCAGCAAACATTTTTTCACCCAATCTTGATGATTCTTTCAGGTATATGATCAGTACACCAAAACCACTTGGCTCACCAAATTTCGTTCTTCCAAGTTAAACCGTTCGTTTGCTGTAACCGTTTTCATTTTTAGGTTTCTCTCTGTTTTCTCCTATAGGGATACATGTATTTGGAACTCTAAATCAAACACGGTTTGTGCTAGCTCTTTGAAACTTGAACACAATAAAGCAGTTTCAAGTTCTATCTCTATGGTTTTTTGCTGTTGCTGTAGCCCTAAGTAGAGACTGGCGAAAATCACTTTGATGGAAAGGGGTTGCCAAGCTTCTAAAAAACTACGAGTTGCCTGAAATCTCAGCAAACATCTTTTTACCATATCTAATATTCTTTCAGGTAATGATCAGTACACCAAACCACTTGGCTCACCAAATTTCATTCTTCTAGGGTTAAACCGTTCGTTTGCAGTAACCGTTTTCATTTTTAGGTTTTACTCTGTTTTCTCCTATAGGGATACATGTATTTGGAACTCTAAATGACAGACGGTTTGTACTAGCTCTTGAAATTTGACACAATAAAGCAGTTTCAAGTTATATCTCTATGGTTTGTTTGCTGTTGATGTAGCCCTAAGCAGAGACTGGCGAAAATCACTTTGATGGAAAGAGGGTTTCTAAGCTTCCAAAAAACTACGAGTTTCCTGAAATCTCAGCAAACATTTTTTCACCAATCTTTATGATTCATTCAGGTAATGATCAGTACACCAAAACCACTTGGCTCACCAAATTTCGTCCTTCTAGGTTAAACCGTTCGTTTTGCAGTAACCGTTTTCATTTTTACGTTTCACTCTGTTTTCTCCTATACGGATACATGTATTTGGAACTCCAAATCAAACACGGTTTGTGCTAGCTCTTTGAAACGTGACACAATAAAGCAGTTTCAAGTTCTATCTCTATGGTTTGTTTGCTGTTGTTGTAGCCCTAAGCAGAGACTGGCGAAAATCACTTTGATGGAAAGGGGTTGCCAAGCTTCCAAAAAACTACGAGTTTCCTGAAATCTCAGCAAACATTTTTTCACCCAATCTTGATGATTCTTTCAGGTAATGATCAGTACACCAAAACCACTTGGCTCACCAAATTTCGTTCTTCTAGGTTAAACCGTTCGTTTGCAGTAACCGTTTCCATTTTTAGGTTTCACTCTGTTTTCTACTATAGGGATACATGTATTTGGAACTCTATATCAAACACGGTTTGTGCTAGCTCTTTGAAACTTGACACAATAAAGCAGTTTCAAGTTCTATCTCTATGGTTTGTTTGCTGTTGATGTAGCCTTAAGCAGAGACTGGCGAAAATCACTTTGATGGAAAGGGATTTTCCAAGCTTCCAAAAAACTACGAGTAGCCTGAAATCTCAGCAAACATTTTTTCACCCAATCTTGATGATTCTTTCAGGTAATGATCAGTACACCAAAACCACTTGGCTCACCAAATTTCGTTCTTCTAGGTTAAACCGTTCGTTTGCAGTAACCGTTTTCATATTTAGGTTTCACACTGTTTTCTCCTATAGGGATACATGTATTTGGAACTCAAAATGACAGACGGTTTGTACTAGCTCTTTGAAATTTGACACAATAAGGAGTTTCAAGTTCTATCTCTATGGTTTGTTTGCTGTTGATGTAGCCCTAAGCAGATACTGGCGAAAATCACTTTGATGGAAAGGGTTGCCAAGCTTCCAAAAATAGAGTTCAGAGTTGCCTGAAATCTCAGCAAACATTTTTTCACCCAATCTTGATGATTCTTTCAGGTAATGATCAGTAAGCCAAAACCACTTGGCTCACCAAATTTCGTTCTTTTAGTTGTTAAACCGTTCGTTTGCAGTAACCGTTTCATTTTTAGGTTTCACTCTGTTTTCTCCTATAGGGATACATGTATTTGGAACTCTAAAATCAAACACGGTTGTGCTAGCTCTTTGAACTTGACACAATAAAGCAGTTTCAATTCTATCTCTATGGTTTGTTTGCTGTTGCTGTAGCCCTAAGCAGAGACTGGCGAAAATCACTTTGATGAAAAGGGTTGCCAGGCTTCCAAAAACTACGAGTTGCCTGAAATCTCAGCCAACATTTTTTCACCCAATCTTGATGATTCTTTCAGATAATGATCAGTACACCAAAACCACTTGGCTCACCAAATTTCGTTCTTCTAGGTTAAACCGTTCGTTTGCAGTAAACGTTTTCATTTTTAGGTTTCACTCTATTTTCTCCTATAGGGATACATGTATTTGGAACTCTAAATCAAACACGGTTTTGTGCTACCTTTTTGAAACTTCACACAATAAAGCAGTTTCAAGTTCTATCTCTATGGTTTGTTTGCTGCTGTTGTAGCACTAAGCAGAGACTGGCGAATATCACTTTGATGGAAAGTGGTTGCCAAGCTTCCAAAAAACTACGAGTTGCCTGAAATCTCAGCAAACATTTTTTCAACCAATCTTGATGATTCTTTCAGGTAATGAATCATACACCAAATCCACATGGCTCTCCAAATTTCGTTCTTCTAGGTTAAACCGCTCGTTTGCAGTAACCGTTTTCATCTTTAGGTTTCACTCTGTTTTCTCCTATAGGGATACATGCATTTGGAACTCTAAATCTAACACGGTTTGTGCTAGCTCTTGAACTTGACACAATTAAGCAGTTTCAATTCTATCTCTATGGTTGTTTCCTGTTGATGTAGCCCTAAGCAGAGACTGGCGAAACTCACTTTGATGGAAAGGGGTTGCCAAGCTTCAAAAACTACGAGTTGCCTGAAATCTCAGCAAACATTTTTGTACCCAATCTTTGATAGATTCTTTCAGGTAATGATCAGTACACCAAAACCACTTGGCTCAGCCAAATTTCGTTCTTCTAGGTTAAACCGTTCGTTTGCAGTAACCGTTTTTCATTTTAGTTTTTCACTCTGTTTTCTCCTATAGGGATACATGTATTAGAACTCCAAATCAAACACGGTTTGTGCTAGCTCTTTGAAACTTGACACAATAAAGCAGTTTCAAGTTCTATCTCTATGGTTTGTTTGCTGTTGATGTAGCCTAAGCAGAGACTGGCGAAAATCACTTGATGGAAAGGGGTTGCCAAGCTTCCAAAAAACTAGGAGTTGCCTGAAATCTCAGCAAACATTTTTTCACCCAATCTTGATGATTCTTTCAAGTAATGATCAGTACACCAAAACCACTTGGCTCACCAAATTTCGTTCTTCTAGGTTAAACGTTCGTTTGCAGTAACCGTTTTCATTTTTAGGTTTCACTCTGTTTTCTCCTATAGGGATACATGTATTTGGAACTCTAAATCAAACACGGTTTGTGCTAGCTCTTTGAAACTTGACACAATAAAGCAGTTTCAAGTACTAGCTCTATGCTTTGTTTGCTGTTGATGTAGCCCTAAGCGGAGACTGGAGAAAATCACGTTGATTGAAAGGGGTTGCCAAGCTTCCAAAAAACTACGAGTTGCCTGAAATCTCAGCAAACATTTTTTCACCCAATCTTGATGATTATTTCAGGTAATGGTCAGTACACAAAAAACCACTTGGCCCACCAAATTTCGTTCTTCTAGGTTAAACCGTTCATTTACAGTAACCGTTTTCATTTTTAGTTTTCACTCTGTTTTCTCCTATAGGGATACATGTATTTGGAACTCTAAATCAAACACGGTTTGTGCTAGCTCTTTGAAACTTGACACAATAAAGCAGTTTCAAGTTCTATCTCTATGGTTTGTTTGCTGTTGATGTAGCCCTAAGCAGAGACTGGCGAAAATCACTTTGATGGAAAGGGGTTGCCAAGCTTCCAAAAAACTACGAGTTGCCTGAAATCTCAGCAAACATTTTTTCACCCAATCTTGATGATTCTTTCAGATAATGATCAGTACACCAAAACCATTGGCTCACCAAATTTCGTTCTTCTAGGTTAAACCGTTCGTTTGCAGTAACCGTTTTCATTTTTAGGTTTCACTCTGTTTTCTCCTATAGGGATACATGTATTTGGAACTCTAAATCAAACACGGTTTGTGCTAGCTCTTTGAAACTTGACACAATAAAGCAGTTTCAAGTTCTATCTCTATGGTTTGTTTGCTGTTGATGTAGCCCTAAGCAGAGACTGGCGAAAATCACTTTGATGGAAAGGGGTTGCCAAGCTTCCAAAAAACTACGAGTTGCCTGAAATCTCAGCAAACATTTTTTCACCCAATCTTGATGATTCTTTCAGGTAATGATCAGTACACCAAAACCACTTGGCTCACCAAATTTCGTTCTTCTAGGTTAAACCGTTCGTTTGCAGTAACCATTTTCATTTTTAGTTTTCACTCTGTTTTCTCCTATAGGGATACATGTATTTGGAACTCTAAATCAAACACGGTTTGTGCTAGCTCCTTGAAACTTGACACAATAAAGCAGTTTCAAGATCTATCTCTATGGTTTGTTTGCTGTTGATGTAGCCCTAAGCAGAGACTGGCGAAAATCTCTTTGATCGAAAGGGGTTGCCAAGCTTCCAAAAAACTACGAGTTGCCTGAAATCTCAGCAAATATTTTTTCACCCAACTTGATGATTCTGTCAGATAATGATCAGTACACCAAAACCACTTGGCTCACCAAATTTGGTTCTTCTAGGTTAAACCCTTCGTTTGCAGTAACCGTTTTCATTTTTAGGTTTCACTCTGTTTTCTCCTATAGGGATACATGTATTTGGAACTCGAAATCAAACACGGTTTGTTCTAGCTCTTTGAAACGTGACACAATAAAGCAGTTTCAAGTTCTATCTCTATGGTTTGTTTGCTGTTGATGTAGCCCTAAGCAGAGACTGGCGAAAATCACTTTGATGGAAAGGGGTTGCCAAGCTTCCAAAAAACTACGAGTTGCCTGTAATCTCAGCAAACATTTTTTCACCCAATCTTCATGATTCTTTCAGGTAATGATCAGTACACCAAAACCACTTGGCTCACCAAATTTAGTTCTTCTAGGTTAAACCCTTCGTTTGCAGTAACCGTTTTCATTTTTAGGTTTCACTCTGTTTTCTCCTATAGCGATACATGTATTTGGAACTCTAAATCAAACACGGTTTGTGCTAGCTCTTTGAAACTTGACACAATAAAGCAGTTTCAAGTTCTATCTCTATGGTTTGTTTGCTGTTGTTGTAGCCCTAAGCAGAGACTGGCGAAAATCACTTTGATGGAAAGGGGTTGCCAAGCTTCCAAAAAACTACGAGTTGCCTGAAATCTCAGCAAACATCTTTTTACCATATCTTGATGAGTCTTTCAGGTAATGATCAATACACCAAAACCACTTGGCTCACCAAATTTCGTTCTTCTAGGTTAAACCGTTCGTTTGCAGTAACCGTTTTCATTTTTAGGTTTCACTCTGTTTTCTCCTATAGGGATACATGTATTTGGAACTCTAAATCAAACACGGTTTGTGCTAGCTCCTTGAAACTTGACACAATAAAGCAGTTTCAAGTTCTATCTCTATGGTTTGTTTGCTGTTGATTTAGCCCTAAGCAGAGACTGGCGAAAATCACTTAGATGGAAAGGGGTTGCCAAGCTTCCAAAAAACTACGAGTTGCCTGAAATCTCAGCAAACATCTTTTTACCATATCTTGATGATTCTTTCAGGTAATGATCAGTACACCAAAACCACTTGGCTCACCAAATTTCGTTCTTCTAGGATAAACCTTTCGTTTGCAGTAACCGTTTTCATTTTTAGGTTTCACTCTGTTTTCTCCTATAGGGATACATGTATTTGGAACTCTAAATCAAACACGGTTTGTGCTAGCTCCTTGAAACTTGACACAATAAAGCAGTTTCAAGATCTATCTCTATGGATTGTTTGCTATTGATGTAGCCCTAAGCAGAGACTGGCGAAAATCACTTTGATGGAAAGGGGTTGCCAAGCTTCCAAAAAACTACGAGTTTCCTGAAATCTCAGCAAACGTTTTTTCACCCAATCTTGATGATTCTTTCAGGTAATGATCAGTACACCAAAACCACATGGCTCACCAAATTTCGTTCTTCTAGGTTAAACCCTTCGTTTGCAGTAACCGTTTTCATTTTTAGGTTTCACTCTGTTTTCTCCTATAGGGATACATGTATTTGGAACTCTAAATCAAACACGGTTTGTGCTAGCTCTTTGAAACTTGACACAATAAAGCAGTTTCAAGTTCTATCTCTATGGTTTGTTTGCTGTTGTTGTAGCCCTAAGCAGAGACTGGCGAAAATCACTTTGATGGAAAGGGGTTGCCAAGCTTCCAAAAAACTACGAGTTGCCTGAAATCTCAGCAAACATCTTTTTACCATATCTTGATGATTCTTTCAGGTAATGATCAGTAAACCAAAACCACTTGGCTCACCAAATTTCGTTCTTCTAGGTTAAACCGTTCGTTTGCAGTAACCGTTTTCATTTTTAGGTTTCACTCTGTTTTCTCCTATAGGGATACATGTATTTGGAACTCTAAATCAAACACGGTTTGTGCAAGCTCCTTGAAACTTGACACAATAAAGCAGTTTCAAGTTCTTTCTCTATGGTTTGTTTGCTGTTGATTTAGCCCTAAGCAGAGACTGGCGAAATCACTTAGATGGAAAGGGGTTGCCAAGCTTCCAAAAAACTACGAGTTGCCTGAAATCTCAGCAAACATCTTTTTACCATATCTTGATGATTCTTTCAGGTAATGATCAGTACACCAAAACCACTTGGCTAACCAAATTTCGTTCTTTTAGGATAAACCTTTCGTTTGCAGTAACCGTTTTCATTTTTAGGTTTCACTCTGTTTTCTCCTATAGGGATACATGTATTTGGAACTCTAAATCAAACACGGTTTGTGCTAGCTCGTTGAAACTTGACACAATAAAGCAGTTTCAAGATCTAACACTATGGTTTGTTTGCTGTTGATGTAGCCCTAAGCAGAGACTGGCGAAAATTTCTTTGATGGAAAGGGGTTGCCAAGCTTCCAAAAAACTACGATTTGCCTGAAATCTCAGCAAACATTTTTTCACCCAATCTTGATGATTCTTTCAGATAATGATCAGTACACCAAAACCACTAGGCTCACCAAATTTCGTTCTTCTAGGTTAAACCGTTCGTTTGCAGTAACCGTTTTCATTTTTAGGTTTCACTCTGTTTTCTCCTATAGGGATACATGTATTTGGAACTCTAAATCAAACACGGTTTGTGCTAGCTCTTTGAAACTTGACACAATAAAGCAGTTTCAAGTTCTATCTCTATGGTTTGTTTGCTGTTGATGTAGCCCTAAGCAGAGACTGGCGAAAATCACTTTGATGGAAAGGGGTTGCCAAGCTTCCAAAAAACTACGAGTTGCCTGAAATCTCAGCAAACATTTTTTCACCCAATCTTGATGATTCTTTCAGATAATGATCAGTACACCAAAACCATTGGCTCACCAAATTTCGTTCTTCTAGGTTAAACCGTTCGTTTGCAGTAACCGTTTTCATTTTTAGGTTTCACTCTGTTTTCTCCTATAGGATACATGTATTTGGAACTCTAAATCAAACACGGTTTGTGCTAGCTCTTTGAAACTTGACACAATAAAGCAGTTTCAAGTTCTATCTCTATGGTTTGTTTGCTGTTGATGTAGCCCTAAGCAGAGACTGGCGAAAATCTCTTTGATGGAAAGGGTTGCCAAGCTTCAAAAAACTACGAGTTGCCTGAAATCTTAGCAAATATTTTTTCACCCAACTTGATGATTCTGTCAGATAATGATCAGTACACCAAAACCACTTGGCTCACCAAATTTCGTTCTTCTAGGATAAACCTTTCGTTTGCAGTAACCGTTTTCATTTTTAGGTTTCACTCTGTTTTCTCCTATAGGGATACATGTATTTGGAACTCTAAATCAAACACGGTTTGTGCTAGCTCCTTGAAACTTGACAAAATAAAGCAGTTTCAAGTTCTATCTCTATGGATTGTTTGCTATTGATGTAGCCCTAAGCAGAGACTGGCGAAAATCACTTTGATGGAAAGG
>NW_027525302.1:0-21291 GCF_052094955.1 Ictidomys tridecemlineatus | reverse complement strand
CCAATCCCCCTCCACTCCCTCCCTCCCCCTCCCCTCACGCCCCTCCCCCTCGCCTCTCCCCCTCCCCTATTCCCCTCCCTCCTCCTCCCCCTCCCCCCCCTCCCCCACCTCCCCCTCCTTCTCCCTCCTGCAGTGAGCAGACTTCCCCTGCCACCTTCCACAGAAAGGTTCTGCCTCACCACAGGCCCAGAGTAGTGGCATCTGCCCACCCTGCACTGAGCCTCTGAACTGGGAACCCAGTCCCTCCTTCAGCTGGCTCTTGTCAGGAACTTTGTTCACATGGTCCCTCAGGCCTCAAGGGTCCTGTCAATAGAATGGTGTTGTGTAGATGTAGGCTTCTGAGAATAAAGGGACAAGGGGAGGGCATGGGAGCCGCTGAACACACAGTGGGGACAGTGCTGTGCCCAGAGATGAGGGGGCGGGGGAGTGTCTGAGCACACAGTGGGGACACTGCTGTGCCCAGAGATGAGAGGGAGCCGCTGAACACACAGTGGGACAGTGCTGTGCCCAGAGATGAGAGGGCGGGGGAGTGTCTGAGCACACAGTGGGGACACTGCTGTGCCCAGAGATGAGAGGGCGGGGGGGAGTGTCTGAGCACACAGTGGGGACAGTGCTGTGCCCAGAGATGAGAGGGCGGGGGCGGGAGTGTCTGAGCACACAGTGGGGACAGTGCTGTGCCCAGAGATGAGAGGGCGGGGGAGTGTCTGAGCACACAGTGGGGACACTGCTGTGCCCAGAGATGAGAGGGCGGGGGGGAGTGTCTGAGCACACAGTGGGGACAGTGCTGTGCCCAGAGATGAGAGGGCGGGGGGGAGTGTCTGAGCACACAGTGGGGACAGTGCTGTGCCCAGAGATGAGAGGGAGGGGGGAGTGTCTGAGCACACAGTGGGGACAGTGCTGTGCCCAGAGATGAGAGGGGGGACAGTGCTGTGCCCAGAGATGAGAGGGAGGGGGGAGTGTCTGAGCACACAGTGGGGACAGTGCTGTGCCCAGAGATGAGAGGGCAGAGCGAGTGTCTGAGCACACAGTGGGGACAGTGCTGTGCCCAGAGATGAGAGGGAGGGGGGGAGTGTCTCAGCACACAGTGGGGACAGTGCTGTGCCCAGAGATGAGAGGGCGGGGGGGAGTGTCTGAGCACACAGTGGGGACAGTGCTGTGCCCAGAGATGAGAGGGAGGGGGGAGTGTCTCAGCACACAGTGGGGACAGTGCTGTACCCAGAGATGAGAGGGCGGGGGGGAGTGTCTGAGCACACAGTGGGGACAGTGCTGTGCCCAGAGATGAGGGGGAGGGGGGAGTGTCTGAGCACACAGTGGGGACAGTGCTGTGCCCAGAGATGAGAGGGCGGGTGAGTGTCTGAGCACACAGTGGGGACAGTGCTGTGCCCAGAGATGAGAGGGCACGGGAGAGTGTCTGAGCACACAGTGGGGACAGTGCTGTGCCCAGAGATGAGAGGGCGGGGGGGGAGTGTCTGAGCACACAGTGGGGACAGTGCTGTGCCCAGAGATGAGAGGGCGGGGGGGGAGTGTCTGAGCACACAGTGGGGACAGTGCTGTGCCCAGAGATGAGAGGGCGGGGGAGTGTCTGAGCACACAGTGGGGACAGTGCTGTGCCCAGAGATGAGAGGGAGGGGGGGAGTGTCTGAGCACACAGTGGGGACAGTGCTGTGCCCAGAGATGAGAGGGCGGGGGGAGTGTCTGAGCACACAGTGGGGACAGTGCTGTGCCCAGAGATGAGAGGGAGGGGGGAGTGTCTGAGCACACAGTGGGGACAGTGCTGTGCCCAGAGATGAGAGGGCGGGGGGAGTGTCTGAGCACACAGTGGGGACAGTGCTGTGCCCAGAGATGAGAGGGAGGGGGGAGTGTCTGAGCACACAGTGGGGACAGTGCTGTTGCCCAGAGGATGAGAGGGCGGGGGGTAAGTGTCTGAGCACACAGTGGGGACAGTGCTGTGCCCAGAGATGAGAGGGCGGGGGGAGTGTCTGAGCACACAGTGGGGACAGTGCTGTGCCCAGAGATGAGGGGCGGGGGAGTGTCTGAGCACACAGTGGGGACAGTGCTGTGCCCAGAGATGAGAGGGAGGGGGAGTGTCTGAGCACACAGTGGGGACAGTGCTGTGCCCAGAGATGAGGGGGAGGGGGGAGTGTCTGAGCACACAGTGGGGACAGTGCTGTGCCCAGAGATGAGGGGGAGGGGGGAGTGTCTGAGCACACAGTGGGGACAGTGCTGTGCCCAGAGATGAGAGGGGGGGGGAGTGTCTGAGCACACAGTGGGGACAGTGCTGTGCCCAGAGATGAGAGGGCGGGGGGAGTGTCTGAGCACACAGTGGGGACAGTGCTGTGCCCAGAGATGAGAGGGAGGGGGGAGTGTCTGAGCACACAGTGGGGACAGTGCTGTGCCCAGAGATGAGAGGGCAGGGGGAGTGTCTGAGCACACAGTGGGGACAGTGCTGTACCCAGAGATGAGAGGGCAGGGGGGAGTGTCTGAGCACACAGTGGGGACAGTGCTGTGCCCAGAGATGAGAGGGAGGGGAGGAGTGTCTGAGCACACAGTGGGGACAGTGCTGTACCCAGAGATGAGAGGGAGGGGGGGAGTGTCTGAGCACACAGTGGGGACAGTGCTGTGCCCAGAGATGAGAGGGCGGAGCGAGTGTCTGAGCACACAGTGGGGACAGTGCTGTGCCCAGAGATGAGAGGGCGGGGGAGTGTCTGAGCACACAGTGGGGACAGTGCTGTGCCCAGAGATGAGGGGGAGGGGGGAGTGTCTGAGCACACAGTGGGGACAGTGCTGTGCCCAGAGATGAGGGGGAGGGGGGAGTGTCTGAGCACACAGTGGGGACAGTGCTGTGCCCAGAGATGAGAGGGAGGGGGGAGTGTCTGAGCACACAGTGGGGACAGTGCTGTGCCCAGAGATGAGAGGGAGGGGGGAGTGTCTGAGCACACAGTGGGGACAGTGCTGTGCCCAGAGATGAGGGGGAGGGGGGAGTGTCTGAGCACACAGTGGGGACAGTGCTGTACCCAGAGATGAGAGGGCGGGGGGAGTGTCTGAGCACACAGTGGGGACAGTGCAGTGCCCAGAGATGAGGGGGAGGGGGGAGTGTCTGAGCACACAGTGGGGACAGTGCTGTGCCCAGAGATGAGAGGGCGGGGGGAGTGTCTGAGCACACAGTGGGGACAGTGCTGTGCCCAGAGATGAGAGGGCGGGGGGAGTGTCTGAGCACACAGTGGGGACAGTGTTGTGCCCAGAGATGAGAGGGCAGGGAGGGGGGGAGTGTCTGAGCACACAGTGGGGACAGTGCTGTGCCCAGAGATGAGAGGGAGGGGGGAGTGTCTGAGCACACAGTGGGGACAGTGCTGTGCCCAGAGATGAGGGGGAGGGGGGAGTGTCTGAGCACACAGTGGGGACAGTGCTGTGCCCAGAGATGAGAGGGAGGGGGGAGTGTCTGAGCACACAGTGGGGACAGTGCTGTGCCCAGAGATGAGGGGGAGGGGGGAGTGTCTGAGCACACAGTGGGGACAGTGCTGTACCCAGAGATGAGAGGGCGGGGGGAGTGTCTGAGCACACAGTGGGGACAGTGCTGTGCCCAGAGATGAGAGGGAGGGGGAGTGTCTGAGCACACAGTGGGGACAGTGCTGTGCCCAGAGATGAGAGGGAGGGGGGGAGTGTCTGAGCACACAGTGGGGACCGTGCTGTGCCCAGAGATGAGAGGGCGGGGGGAGTGTCTGAGCACACAGTGGGGACAGTGCTGTGCCCAGAGATGAGAGGGCGGGGGGAGTGTCTGAGCACACAGTGGGGACAGTGCTGTGCCCAGAGATGAGAGGGCGGGGGAGTGTCTGAGCACACAGTGGGGACAGTGCTGTGCCCAGAGATGAGAGGGCGGGGGAGTGTCTGAGCACACAGTGGGGACAGTGCTGTGCCCAGAGATGAGAGGGCAGGGGGGAGTGTCTGAGCACACAGTGGGGACAGTGCTGTGCCCAGAGATGAGAGAGTGGGGGGGAGCATCTGAGCACACAGTGGGGACAGTGCTGTGCCCAGAGATGAGAGGGAGGCGGGGAGTGTCTGAGCACACAGTGGGGACAGTGCTGTGCCTAGAGATGAGAGGGAGGGGGGGAGTGTCTGAGCACACAGTGGGGACAGTGCTGTGCCCAGAGATGAGAGGGCAGGGGGGAGTGTCTGAGCACACAGTGGGGACAGTGCTGTGCCCAGAGATGAGAGAGTGGGGGGGAGCATCTGAGCACACAGTGGGGACAGTGCTGTGCCCAGAGATGAGAGGGAGGGGGGGAGTGTCTCAGCACACAGTGGGGACAGTGCTGTGCCCAGAGATGAGAGGGCGGGGGAGTGTCTGAGCACACAGTGGGGACAGTGCTGTGCCTAGAGATGAGAGCGAGGGGGGAGTGTCTGAGCACACAGTGGGGACAGTGCTGTGCCTAGAGATGAGAGGGAGGGGGAGTGTCTGAGCACACAGTGGGGACAGTGCTGTGCCCAGAGATGAGAGGGTGGGGGGGTGTCTGAGCACACAGTGGGGACAGTGCTGTGCCTAGAGATGAGAGGGAGGGGGGAGTGTCTGAGCACACAGTGGGGACAGTGCTGTGCCCAGAGATGAGAGGGAGGGGGAGTGTCTGAGCACACAGTGGGGACAGTGCTGTGCCCAGAGATGAGAGGGCGGGGGGAGTGTCTGAGCACACAGTGGGGACAGTGCTGTACCCAGAGATGAGAGGGCAGGGCAGGCGTCAGGCACAAGTGCAGGGCAGTCACCTGCCCCTGTTGAGTGCTCACGAAGCTCCCTGCACCTGCCTCACTTTGCAAGACCTCTTCATCCCTGGGAGACCATCCACCGGGGAGGGCATGGTGCTGCTCACCTCCTGGCCGGGAGACATACCTGAGACAGACAGCAGTGAAGAGAAAGGACTCTGGGCCCAGTGTCCGGTGGGGCACCAGGTGGCATGGTTGGACACATGGGGTTGGGCCAGACCCTTAGCTGGACAGTGAAGCAGTGAGAGAGTGCCGAGGGGCCTGGGCCCCCACTCGCCTCCAAGGCCCAACCCAGTCCTGGACACCACCCACTAGACCCCGCCTCTTCAAGGCCCCACGCCTCCCAACTGCACCCGCTGGGGAGCAAGCTCTGACCCATGGTCTTGGGGACAGGAGATCCAGAGCTGCACAGTGAGTCTGCAGCCCTGTGGTCCTGGCTCCCTGGAATGTCCACCTCTCTGCCTTCATCCCTCTGAGGTCTTCTCCACAGTTCTGCATCCTGAGGACCTGTGTCACGCCTCCACAGCGCTCAGCCTGAGCATTCTGCCTGCTCCAGGCGCCTTCTGCTGAATCCCCAGAAGAGGTGACCAGCAGGACCAATGCTAGAACCACCACAGAAGGAGCTGTCAGAAGTAAGGGCAGAGATCAGCAGATGTGGAGAGGATGCAACGGCCGTCCGAGGCACCTGCTCCTGGAGGAGGGGTGTGTCCCAGCCCCTGAGATGGGAGCCGATGTCACTGTGGTCCACCTTGGGCTCAAACTCTGGCTCTTGTGTGACCTCATGCAACGCCTGGATTGCTTCAGTGAGCTGGGCAGTAACATGGTTCATGAGAAAGGCGTGGGCAGCACTTCCTGGACGGGAAGGCTCTCCTGGGAGAACACACCCGTGTGTTATTGATGCAGTGTGGGCTTAATGCCCCCCGCAGGTGTTTCTGATCTGAAATCAGTGGTCACGCTGTTGTGAACCAGTGTAAAATCTGAGGTTTGCCCAAAGATGGTCTTGGCAGACAGTGTGGTCTGCACCTGCCTGCTGTGGTCATCAGGATTCTGAATCAGGGATCCGCTCAGGTCTGTGACTCCATCTGCAGAGTGGACAAAACTAGAGGTGGACATAGTGGGAGGGAGACCCGCCAGAAGAAGCAGCAGGAGAGAGCTGGCAGGGCGATGGCCAGCCCTTGACACGGCCACTCACTGGAGCCCCCACACCCCCAGGCGGCTGGGTGCACACTGGTGCCCCCCGACAGGTAACTTCAGAATGAATGTGTTCACGTGGAGACACCCGAGGGACATCAGGAACAGTGTCTGCTCAGGAGGGGGATGCCTCTAAGGGGTGGAGCTGAGGGCCCAGGGACGTTTAGCAGTGGCGGAGAGCCCGAGAGACAGGGTGTGGGCAGGAGAAGAGCTGGAGTCTGTTCAGCTCAGGCGCTGGGGTTGGAGGTCACTGTGGGCGCTGGGTCCTGTCCATCCACACACGGAGGACGTGATTCGGCCACCATCCTTCCCAGTGCTCCTCCTTCCCTCCTCACCCTCCCTCTAGGCCCCCTTCCTGCTCTACTGGTCCCCCCTCTGCTCTCAGGAGACGCCCCCACCCAGCTTTCTTTTCCCTTTTCCTATCATCCACACACAAGGGAAAACAGACGACGCTTGACCTTCTGAGTTTGGCTTATTTCTCTTAACATCATGGCCTCTACTTCTACTCACTTTCCTGCAAATGACATAATTTCATATTTTTATGGCTGAATAAACTTCATAGTGTACAAGCACCACATCTTTGATCCGGTCGTCTGTTGACGGACACCTAAGCTGGTTCCCTAGTTTGGCCAAGTGAATCTGCTGCTCTGCACAGGGGTGTGGATGCTCACTGTAGTAAGATTCTAATTCTGCAGGGAAAACACCACGGAGTGCTGTCGCTGGGTCAGATGGTGGTCCCATGCCTAGTCTTTTGAGGAGCTCCACGCTGACTTCATAGTGGCGGTACCACTTCACAGTCCCACCGTGGTGTAAAGTGGTCCTTTCTCACACCCTCTCCAGCACCTACTGCTGTTGTGTTCTTGATGGCTGCCGTGCCGACTGCAGGGCCATGAAACCGCAGTGGTTTAGATTTGAACTTGATTGCTTTTAGGTCTAGCCGGAAGCATGAGAAAAGAGGGGAATTTGCAGAGAGAGAGAAAGGTCCACAAAGGGAGGCCCCTGCACAGAGGGGCAGCTCTCTGACTGACCTGAGCGGCCCTGGGAGAAGGGAGGTGGACGAGAAGACCCCAGGAGGCCCCAGGGGAGCGAGGGCACTCGAGGGCCCTGCAGCCGCCGTGCCACTCACCCTGAGCAAAGGTGAGGCCATCAGGTGAGTGTGTGGAGGAGCTGGTGGGGGTGGAAGGGCAGCCTCTGCAGAGCCGTGCCGTGCCCACGGTGGGGGAGAAGGCACCAGGGGCCTGGGGGGGTGAGAGAACCCAGCACAAGATCCACCTGCCGGTTCGTAAAACCACTTCCTCAGACTCTCCTTCGATCGTGTCCCGTGGCCCGCTCCCTGACCACAGAATCCCAGCCCCACACGTGGCCCTGGGCACCTAGCACACCGCAGAGCCTAGCATCCCGTGTGTCCTTTCTCGGGAGCACCTGGGTCACGATGGACCGTGACCCAGGGGCCTCCTCTCCGGCAGCCCGGCCGCCTCTCTTTGGCCAGCGAGCAGCTTTCCCTCAATCTGTGCGCCCAGCGCACCCTGGCCAAGCAGTGACGGCCGGCAGAGCAGCGGGTAAAGTGTGGGCTTCACACGGGGCCACATCCACGCCCGAGCACCAGGCCAGGAATCTGGAGGGAGTCGATGGCACCCTAGTTACTTCAGAGATGACAAACGTGGTTCCGAGCCATTGCCGAGCGCAGGGCCAGGCCAGGCCACGCGGATCATGCTCTCTGACTGACCTTTCTGCTTCCGCCTGCCCCTCGCCCTGCAGGGACCCTGTGTGGCCAGCACCCCCTGTGGGCCCTGGGATCTGCAGTCTTGTGCTGTGCACTGACCCCAACCTGCCCTTAGCCCAGATCCAGCCCCGTCCTCCCATATTAGCTGCCCACATAGGGCGCCACGCTGAGGCCTGTGTGCCAGGCAGTGCCTTGCAGGGCGTCCTGTGTGACAAGCCAGTGGGAGGGACACGCTGGGCATGGAGGGGATCCTGGTGCCCCTGACCACCACCCAAGCTGGCGTCCTATCCTTAGCTGGGGGGGGACTTGGCCACCAAGCTAGTGGTCTACTTGGGACATGGACCGTGACCTGCCAACAGGGATAGTAGAGTAGCTCCCAAATCACTAGATTTGAAAACGTGTGTGGGACCTTCCACCCCAGACTGAGGTCATTGCCCTTCCCTCAGCCTGCCACTGACCCGGAGGCCAGCCAGGTGGTTTCAGGTGTCCCTGAGAACACACCGGCCGACTCTCAGGGCTGGGGAGAGGGGCCACGTGGGTCGCAGGCAGAGGTGTGTGAAGTGAGCCCTGGAGACCGGTGCCTGGGCTCCAATGTGGACGGTCCTCCTAACCAGGGAAGGACACAGGCTGAGTGTGGCCAGCCTGAGACAGGAGAGCTTGAAGAAATGAAGGGGGGTGGGGGTGGATGTGACCCTGAAGACGTGCATACGCAGCCACGCAGCCCCACGTGAACAGAACAACCCTGAGCCGTTGTCCATGGCTCCGCCCAGACCTAAAACCACCTGCAAGGCAGGAAGGCATTTCAGAGATGACCCCACCTGGACTCAACCCCCACATGTCCACAGAGGGGAAGGCACGTGAGGGGTGCTCTGCTCTGACACCCAAACTCCATCGGAGAGCTTCTCCACCTCAGCCCCCTTCAGAACCAGCCGCCGTCGCCGTCTTTCCAAGACGATTGACAGGGAGTTCATTGAGAGACTGCAGGGTCTGAATGTGTCCCCAGAGCCCGCCCATGCTGGAACCTGACCCCACCCCGTGGGGAGGAGGTGGCCTGCAGGAGGGGAGGGCCCCAGGCTCCAGCATCTGGGGGACCCCTGCCCCCTCACAGGGGTGAGCTCTTGGTACCTGCAGCCCCCTCTCTTTCTGCCAGGGGTGGACACAGCAGGGCACAGACCCTGAATTGGGGCTTTGCAGCCTCCAGGGCTGTGAGCCAAATGTGCTTGTGCCCATTCAGAGTTGCCCGGTCAGTGGCACTCGGTGACGGCAGCCTGACAGACAGGGACAGAGACTGTCCTCTCAGATCATCGACACCGTGAATACCCACAGTGGCCGGTCCTGCGCTCCTCGGGGTGAGGGTGTCCAACCACAGCCGACCTCACAGCAGCCTGGGGACAGACGTAGGGCTTACCCCCTCTTCAAGATGAGGAAACTGGACTCAAAGGGACATCCAAGTCACTTCATTTCAAAACTTGTAAGAGTTGTAATATAGTTGCCCCTTTATTAACAAAAATGTTGCATTGAAGAAGGGAAAATACTCAAGTTTACTTCTTTGATTCTGTCCTGACTCTGCTATGCTCGGTTGGGTTTTCTGAAATCGGCGAAACCCCTGTACCTCCAGGCAGACGCCCAGACCTGGTGGCTGCCTCCCCGAAAACCACGACTCAGTGTCCCTGAGGGAGGCTGCCCCTCGAGTCCATCTCCCCCTCTGCAGGGAGGTTCTGCTGCCAGACCCAGAACCAAGGCGGCGGGCCAGCCCTTCTCCCATGAACCCTCGGGAGGGGCTCCTACAGGTGGGACAGACAGAGGCCCCCAGAGTCACAGTGGACACAGCAGAGCCCAGAGTGCCAGCCGGGGCCTGAGCACCTGGGCCCGTGCTGTCCACTGCGCCAGGCCAGCCCTGAAACTCACCGGAGTGGAAGACCAGCCCCCGGGGTAAGGAACCCTTGGGCTGGGCCTGGGCCTGACCAAGACCACTGCCCTTCCCCAGGGAGCAGGGCCAGCCCCAGCCGCCCCTCTGGTGGGGCCTGGTGGCCCCAGAGCCAAGGTCTCCCGCCACTGACTTTCCGACATCATGCGGAAGCCGAGTTAGGCTCAGTACTGAGATTCGTGTTTTGGCCTCTGAGATAAAAATAGTCGGTAGAGCTAAAGAAGCTCTGCCCCAGTTTGTTTGAGGCATAATCTCGATATCCCTCTGTCCTAATTACTGTGCTGTCCCCAAGGCAGGGGCTCAGAGGAAACCTGAGAGCCGGGCTCCGTTTTATTTTTGATCTTCAATTCGAGTCTCACAGATATTTACAAATCCCCCCAGAGCGGGTCCACAGGCTCGAGTCTTGGTCTCACCATGTGACGGAGAATCCAAAAGAACCGCAGCACGGACAGAATTCCCACGGAACAGGAAGCTCTCCTCCTAGACATTCCAGGGTTAGCGCTTTTACTGTGGGATGGGAACTCACCATTTATCTGTCGCATTCTCCCGACCTTGAACTGGGAGCCGAGGCCAAGGCTGCGGACAGTGCTGCCTGGGAGCCGTGTCCAGGATTGCTGCTTCCGTGTGGCCGTCCGCCTCGCAAGCCTGCGGAGGCCCCCCACTTCCTTACTACAACGTGAATATGGTGGAAATGTACCTTTCTGGTTATGATATACATTTATGAAAAAATGCTTAGGCAGACAGCTGATTTCAAAGGTGTGTGACTAAGCCACAGATCCAGCCTAAGGTTCACTGTGGGCCTCTTAATCGGGAACTTGTGTTAGTCCCTATTGTGTTACTACAAGAAAATACCTGAGGCAGTTGGCTTTATAAAAGAAAGAAGTTTTTTCATTTCACAGTTCTGATCCAAGGTCAAGGGGCTGCCCTTGCCAGAGTCAGCAAGAAGGCCGGGGATCTCTGGGCCCTCATTCCGTAGCAGACTTGTCTCTTCTCAAGACACTGAAATAGTTAAAAATATTCAGGTCTTCTCCCTTCAAGCCTCCCATTCCAAACTAACAGGAAAAAGCTCATCCTTAATAAAACAGCTGCTCGGGGGCGACCAGGTGATGGATGAGCGTGAATTCACTTATTCCCAAGTGTTCACTGGGTCCCTGCTCCAGGAAAGGCCGTGGCGGGCCGCACGGTGCCCTCACACTGCTGGACTCCTGGTCTAGAGAGGCTCGTGACCTGCTCCAGTGCTCTGCCCCCAGGACCCCGCCAGGGACACCCTGCAGCCCAGCGAACATCCCCCTCGCTGCGAGCCTCAAAGCATAAACAAACAAGAACACTCTTCCAACGAGAAGCCCTTTGCTTTCAGAAGCCATGTCCCAGCTATTTTCTTTCAAGATCTAATTAGATTTAAAGCTTCATTTGGGAAACAGGAGATGAAATGAGCCTCTAGTCCTGAGGACATCTGGATGGGGACCAACTGCATGATCAGTTTTTCTATCATAAGGCAAATTGGCCCAGGTAAGGATCAGACAAAAGAGCCTGCCGTCTGCGGGTACGGGAAGGGAGGAGCAGCCCGGCCCTGGGAGAGTGCGAGCGGAGGGCCTGCTCAGCACGTCGAGGTGACGTGACGCTTCTACTGGGTTTCGGGAGGACTGACCTTGTTTAATTCTGTCTATTAGGGACACATAAATGCAGGTGTGGTGCTGAAGCTCCCAGGCCAAACAGGAGTCAGCAGAGTGTCCTGAAATGGGAAATAAATAAAGTAGGTGAAGGGGTGCAGCGGGGGATGTGACCTCGGTGGGCCTCCGACAGCCTGGGCGGAGGCCGGAGGCACAGAACCCTTGGGGGCCTGCTGCAGCACCCCGCTCGGGAAGCCGTGGCTTCGTCCTGGCCCAGGGGACACAGCATCTGCTTGGAAGTCAACGTCACTGCTCCTGCCTTGGTCAGCTCCACGATAGCTATTATAAAACGGATGGGAGAAGGGGTAGGGCCAACGGGAGGGCTTAGCTGTTTTGCACGAAGATTCTTTGAAGAATTGCTGGGAAGTTCCTTTGCACATTAAGCGGTTGGGTGCCTGCCGCGGAGCGATGGGCAGAGGATTGGTGACCTGACACAGCTCAGCAGGAAGCCAGGCAGCAGACAGGCGCCCATCTGAGGGCAGGCCTGGAGCGCTGCAGCCGGGAGGGGCTCTGTGGGAGGGGGCTCCGCCTTGGATGTGCCAGACTCGTGCCCAGACCCTTCCTGGTGGGGAGGCGCTGGTCCACAGTGAGGCAGAACGGGCCCCCAGGCAGTTCTGTGGGGACACCTCCTGAGAGTCCAGAGGAGGAGCCGGTGTGGCCGGATGTGGCTCCTGCTTCCTGTCACCTCTGAGCAGCCCGGGAAGGGCCGCGGCTGCCCTGCCGGGTCAGGGAAGCACCTGGAGGCCCAGCCAGGCCCTGAGCTCTGCATTTCTTGCTCGATTTGCATCATGGGTCCTGAGGATCCTGCTGCTGGCACAGTACTGGCTCCTTCTCTGCTCCTCCCAGGCCTGGCCTCCTGGCCACCTCACAGGGTTCCGAGGGACTCCTGTGCCTACACCTGCTGGTTGTGGCCAGAGGAGCTGGGCAGACAACTGGACAGAAGAGTGGGCCTGGGACCTGCACCACCAAGCACCAGCCAGGCTGCCAACAGTTCCGGGCAGCTGGAGGGGGAAGATGCTAAGTCCTCAGCATCTGCAAGTCCACGTGGAATGATGGACGGCAGGAGGGGGACAGGAGAGAGGACAGTGGACTCCCCCATGGCAGAGTACCACTGTGGCTCCAGCCGAGGTGAAGCTCCCTCCTACCCCCGTACACACATCCTGGGAGGGAAAAGAGGAAGAAAGGAAATCTGCTCACTGAGATGTCCGTGTCTTCAAGCGTGTTATTTGGCGGCCACTTGGCAGTGATTGGACCATGGCAGCTAATCGTGCAGACCTTGGGTCACCCTCCTCCCTGGCCCGCCCTGCCAGCCCACAAGGAAGGAAGGACAGAGGAAGCCACTTGACGAAGTCCCGGGTCCCCACTCCCCAGTGCAGGGAGACGTCCCACACCTGGACGCACACGCGGCCTCTTCCTCTAACCTGACGCCAGCTGGGTGACCACAGGCCCATTCCATCACATTTCTACCTGATTCTTTCACTTTTTAAGATCCTTGCCAACCTTAAGACTGAGGTCCAGGGCATGCCCAGGAGGGGGTGCCGCTGGTGCCTCCCAAACCCACGTCCAGCCTGGGTGGTCTCCCTTCCAGCTGCGTCCAGCTGCCTGCTCCATGCCATGTCCACAGACTCAGAGCTGGGATGATAGGTCCCAGTGTGGAGGCTCCACGGGACACACCACCACCCACACAGGGCATGCCCTTGGGACACTCCTCCTCCCTACCCAGCAGCCCTGTAGACCCAGGAAGGACCCTCGGGCTCACCGCCATTCCCCACGGGGCACTCCCCTGCCACACCACCCCCCATGGCCTCCAGGTGGGCTCTCAGCCCCTCCCTGCTCCTCCACAAGCCTCTGCCAACCTGCACCATGGTCCCCTGGCTCTGTGACCCACTCCCTCTGTCCTGTCCCTCTAAGCAGTGCCGCCCCAGGGCCTTTGCACACTGTCCCCGTCCCTCTGTGCCCTTGGCTGGCTTCATCCTGTTCTCCTGGAGAGGGCTCCTTGCCGAAGCTCCTTCCAGCCCCAGCCCCTCCGCACGCTGTGGGGGGCTCAGGCTTCACCCCACAGAGGCCTGCCGGCCCGTGATCCAACTCGCATCCTTGTCACTCGCAGGGACCAGCTCTCACCCACGCTGTGCCTCCTGGGCCTAGCATGGCTCCTCTTCCTGCTGAAGGGACAAACAGTAAAAACCACAGACGTGCACATTTGCTGCCACCAAATCCAAGGGGTGGATTCCTTCCAAGGGCTGTGGGTTTGCCAACTCATGCTGAGTGCTTTCTTGCCACTGTGACCGAGAGACCTGACGAGCAATTCTAGAGGGAAAAGTGTCAGAGGTCTCAGTCCATAGGTGACCAGCTCCGTCGCTAGGGGGCTGAGGTGGGGCAGAACATGGTGGCAGAAAAGTGTGGAGGAGGAAGGCAGCTCAGGACACGATGCCCAGGAGGCAGAGAGAGAGAGCTCTGCTCAACAGGACAAAACAGAAGCCCCAGAGCCACACCCACCGTGGCCCATCAGAAACCTCTGATTCTCGCCTCCTGCCCAGCCGCACCCCACCCACCCACATCACCACCCAGGAAATGCCTCCACTGGACCCACACACTGGTGAGGTCAAGGCTCGGGACCCAGCCACCTCTGAGCTTCCTTGCACTGCCTCACACGTGAGCTTTGGGGGGACACCCACATCTCAACCAGGACACTCGGAAACCATCGTAAAGCCTGGGAGTCAGACTCTCCTGCATGGTTGGCCCAGCCTTGGGAAGTCCGCCACGGAGGGCGGTCATGAGTGCGGGGATCTGTGTGCAGAGGGGACCCACCAGGGGCAGAGCGGCTCACAGTGTGAGGCTGTGGCAGCCCAGGTCTGGGGGGGCCAAAACCACTGACTCGGGGAGAACCTAGGCCTCAAATCCACGATGCCAGGGAAGGGGCTGCAGACCAGAGCCCAGCGCCTCCCAGACCAAGGCAAAGGGCTCAGGGCGGAGTCCAGGAAGTCCCTCACCAGGACGGCACAGCCTCACAGGCAGCCTGGGGCTGAGCGCCAGCCTGCCTGCCAGGTGGGCTTCAGGAAGGACACCGGAAGGGGCTCCGCGGCCAGAAGCTGAGGTTGTGTGCCTTGTTCCATGAGGGGTGTGGTCGCAGGACACCAGCCAGAGCCGGGCATCCTCGGAGAGCGCCACGCTGCTTCTGCCCTGCCATGGACAAACCACGCTCCTGGACACCCAGGCCCGGGAACATGACTGGCCTCAGGGCGCCCCCTGCTCTTCCCTTTCTACTTCAGGATGAAAAGTGGAACTGGAGACCCACTCACGCTCCCCAGGAGAGGCTCGGTTTCCAAACACAGGGGACATTTGCCCAGCTGCGCTTGAGCTGCCCCAGCGCACCAACAACGGGGCTGCCCCGCCCGCCTCCCGCTCACCTCCTCCAGTGCATTAAGACGTTTTAGAGTCTGCTTGCAAGTTCCAGCCTTAAAATCTTGATTATTTATTTATGCCCTTTTTGTCTAAGAAGTTAAATCCCCAAAGCATCTCAATTTAGATCAAAAGCAATTTACCAAACTTCACCTGGCACACCTGTGCCTTATGATTTGTTAATTACCTGCTTAGCATCTCCAGAGCAGGGGCAGAGACGCGGCCGGGCTGGCTGCAGGGAGAAACCTCTGATTCTCGCCTCCTGCCGCAGCACCTTCCAGAACGCCCCGAGGTGTTCGCAGGCGAAGCTGCTCCGGGCTGCTCAGCGCACGCTTTTATTTTCCAGGGTGAGGAACCCAACACTGAGCAAACAAGACAGGAGAGCCCGGAAGCTGCTGACAGGGTTCCTGGCTACCTGACTGCTGACGCAACGGCGCTAACACATCCTATCCGCCGTGCTGGCCCCGCGTGGCCAGTCAGCTCCGCCCACTCACTCCAGGGCCCCGGTGGACAATTTGGCATGGGGATATTAGGAATCACTATAATTACTGGCTTTTACAACTGCCTCAAATGAAAGAGATCATTAAATCGCACACAGGAAAGATGATCTCATGTCTAAGATGGCTCGGGAGCGTCTCTCTCCCCCTGACCAAGTTCTCAGCAGTCACCTGTGAGCCGTGGTCAGGAGCGCCCTGCACGCAAGGCGCCAGAGCTCAGGGCCCCCCCCCCCGAGTTATTAGTCCTTTTTTCCCCACTTTCTTGTGAGAAAGGGAAGGTGAGCCTGAGCTCTGGTCCTGGATGGAGGTAAAGGAAAGGGCCCGGACGCCCCACGGAGGCCCTGGCCTGCCTGCCTCGAGGGCGGGTGCTGGAGTCGAAGTTCACTGTCTCTGGAGTTGCACTCTGAGGATGTTGCTGGGCTCCCTGCTTTGAAAATGCCTAGAAAGTGAAGGCCCTGTGCCCCTTGGCTCCTGGAACCCAACAGCACAGCTGTGCAGGGCACTGCCTGGCAGAGCCCTGACCCCACACAGGGCCTGCCCACGCTCCCACGGTGCCACTCCCGTCTCTCCTGGGCGCCTCCTGCCTGACGGCCCTGTGCTCAGCCACGGTGCTGCGGGTTCCCCCAGCCCCATCCTGCCACGGCTCCTCACGTCCCTGGGCCAGACTGCACTCGGGCACGGCCTGCCCGGAGGCCACGGCTCTGCCGCTGGCATCGTCCCCTGGCGGGCCTGCTCCTCCGGGTCCTGGCTCCACCAGCCCCAGGACTTGAGCTGCCTCCCGATCACGGATTTCCAATTTTGCTTTCTGTTCCAAAACTCAAAAGCATTTCTCTGCGATCACCCCCTTCCCCAGCCACCCACCCCACGTGCTTGCTGTTCTGGGCTGGGAGAAACCGTGCCTGCAGGAGACAGCCGTCCTAGCGCTCAGGCCCACGCAGCCTGTCCTCCGTGAAACAGGGAAACGGGGATCTCAGAACCCACCCAGGACCGAGGCCCACTGGCTCCCCCAGGCTGGAGAGGATCAGGCACGGGTTTGCCCTCTGACCTCAGCTGAGATGGGAAACGTCTCCCTTCACAGGAACACAACTCGCCGCCAGGCCTGGTGTCCCGACCCCGGGGTGTGCTCACACACAGACGCACACGCACCCTTGGCCTGGCAGTGCTGCCGGGAAGGTCTGTTCTGCTGTCCAGGTCAGCGACAACAGCTGGACTGATTCCAAAGTGACCCAAGCTGGAACCACACATGACCCAGCGGCTGTGGCGGGAAAGAGCCTGGCCTTAGGCCACGCAGATCCGATCGCCTCCCAAGTGAAGACCCTGCGAGGGTGGGGGCCACTGCCGTCCTCGTCACACTGCCCACTGTAAGAGGAAGGGGCTGCAGGGAGAACCTGTCAGAGCTGCGCTGTGCCCGCCAGGAGGGACCGCAGCCTTCACAGACACCCAGAGTGCCCAGCGGGTCACAGGACCTTGGCAGTTTGGAGGCAGAAGCTGCTTTTATCTCTGGGCACCTGGGACTCTTTAGTCTTCACCAAAGTTAGAGGACAAGCACCTGGGATAGGGCCTCTGACATAGGTCAAGGGTTAGGCCACGCCGGAGGGAAGGAGGAGACGGCTTCCACACCACGTGTCCTGGAGAGGCAGCTCGGGCACAGGCCACCAGGCGCACGGAGCCACCAGGGAGGTGTGTCAGAGACTGTCTCGGCCTAGGATTACATCACCCGTGGTGCACAACAGCCACCCCACAGACCAGGCACCCGGGGCTGCCATGTCCCTCCTGCCCAGGGCTTGGGTGGCACCTGGGTGCTGAGCTCAGTGCTCAGGTGAGTTTGTCTCCTAGGCTGCTGTGACCAGTGGCCGTGAGCCCAGGGGCTCAAAACAGCAGCCGCGTCCTCTGTCCCCGCTGTGCGTGGAGACCTGAGGCCAGGCTGCCCCTTCTGCAGGCTCTCGGGGACAGTCCACTTCACCAGCCTACTCTGCTGGTGCTGATGGCCATCCCGGCATTCCTGGGTGTGGACAGCTACCCGGGCCCTGCCCTATTGTCACACACCCCCATACGGCCCGCCGTCTCTGTGGCCCTGGGCTTAGGGCCTACCTGGCCCACCTGGGATGCTCTCGTCTTGAGATCTGTGACTTCACCACTGTGCAGACACGTCGGCCGGGTGGAGGAGGCCAGTCAGCCACCACGCGTCCCCTCTCTCAGCATGGGAAGCCATGGAGACGCGTTTCCCGTATCTCACAATGGGCCTCCCCGTGGACACTCCTGGGGAGGTCAACTGAGAACCCCTGAGCAAGGGCGCTGCTGCCACCTGGCTTCTGCGTGGAGGGCATTTATCTGTCCAAACTCCTGGGGGGTGAGAAGAATGGGGTTTCGTTTCACAGGATGAAGACGTGGTAGGAACTTCATGTTTCATCAACAGACCCTTCTTGGTCAACCGTAAGTCTGTGGGGAAACACAGGAGTAGAGCGTGAAGAGCGTCAAACACTCCTCAGACAGTCACTCAACAAACATTCCCAAGCACCGGCGGCGGCCCAGCCCAGGTCCAGCCCTGGGAAAAGGAAAGAGAGCCTCTTGCACTGAGCGCTCACTACCCCCTGGGCAAGAGAGAAGCACTCGACTCACTATCACACACAGGGCAAGGCATCCATGCGGCCCTGAGGATCGGGGCACAGAGGACGCAGTCCCTCCAGAGTGGGGCAGAGTCTCAGAGGAGGGGGCCATGCTGAGTGGGCAGGAAGGACACTCAGAGCCAAAGGAGCAAGAGAATCAAGGCTTGGGCTGGTGCAGGATACGCTGGCACAGACACGCGGGAAGGCTGCCCGACAGGCGCACGGTGCTGGGTCGGAAACGACCTCAAACGCTACTGGGAGCGTCCGTAGACAAGGGCTGTTCTGAGCCGCAGGTCCCACCAACTCTCCACCTTGCAGTTGGGAAGGCTTCTGCTCCTGCTGGGACCTCTGCACATCAAGATGCCTCCTGTGTACTGCAGGCCCCAGGAGCAGCCACTGGCATTGGGGGCTGGCTTGTGCAGTGTTCAATAGTGCAGCTGGGCAAGGCTGGCCCATCTTCCTGTGCTCTCCCACACCACAGCCCTCCCTGTGAGAGGCAGACTTCAGCAGTCAGATATTTTCAGGCTGGAAACTAGCACCAGTTGTACATTAGAAGTCATCAGAATGAAGCACGACAGACTGTCCTAAAAGCTTGCTTGGTAGCTTTGCTAGCATTTATAACACATAAATAAGTCATGTCCATGACGGCTTGCAGAGAGCCTTCAACAAGAGGACAAATTAGAGCGCGAGGAAAGGTTGTCCGCCCGGGAATGTGTCCATCAGGGTATTACAGGAATTATTTTAGGAAGAGCACATGAGAACAGATGTATGAACAGAAAAAAGTTCAAGTTGCCCCCGGGGCAGACGAGCCAAGATGCCCAGGCTGTGTTGATGCTGGTGAGTGGCTGGGAGGTCCAGGCAGCAGGAACAGGAGCTCAGGACCTGGCAGGGACCTCCGCTCCTGCCGGCCACAGCTGAGACACTGGTGCAGTCGGATTGCCCCCGCCGATCCAGTTACTCTCGGGACTGTGTGCCAACTCCTGGGACAGCACAGAGTCCAGTCATCGGCAGGCAGCAGAAAGAAGGACACCAAGCTCAGACTCTGCCTGGAGAAGCCCCTGGGCACCCCTGAACTTTCCTCTCCTCCTGATCCACACGTTCGTCTCTAGCGGGATTGGAAGTTGACCTGAGCAGGGGTCTGGTGCATCTACCGATACGAAGGGGAGCGGGAAGAAGATGGATTTGGGAGGCTGGGCCAGGGTATTCACGTGCCCCCAAGGAGGCTGCTTTCAGCTCTGTGGGCCAGGCCGCTCGATATGAGAAAGACAATTTGGAAGAGGTTCAGAGAAGAGAGTACTGCAGTATTAAGGGGCTGGTTTCAAGGGTTGATTTAGGAAGCGCGATTAGGGAGCCTCGTGTGCACAGCTCTGCTAATCACAGACTGAAAGAAGACAAGACAGACCCTTCAGACGTTCACAGGGTGGAGGCAGTGAGGATAGAGGGGAATTACGGGGCAGAGTCTCCACCTACGCAGCATGGTGTAAACTGTCACGCAGAGGGACCATGGCATGGCTCCCGGCACGGGCTGGAACGAGGTCCTCAGCTAAGCTCCTATCACAGAGGGGCCTTCCCTGCAAGACACTCAGATGGGGGGAACTGATGCTGGTCTTTGTGTGTGGAATGTCAAAATGAGCCCGTATCTTGGCAGGCCACAGGTTGGCATAAATAGGTTCAGACCATGACACCAATCACCCCCTCAGTCTGCCCATCTATTCCTGGTGAGCCACCGCCACCATGGAGCCCGGTGGAGCCACAGAACTTCTCCTGTCTGTCAGGCGAATAGCCCCAATGCCTGATTCTCTAACTCACCCTACATCCTCTAGGTGCTATTGATGGTACATTGGTTCTAATAGGGTCTCACCCACTGGCAGCAGGTGTCACCATCTATCCCTAAGAGCAGCATGTTATTAAGTCTTTGCTGGCCTCTGCTTTGGTCCATATTTCATGGGGCTAAGTTCTGTTATAGAGATGATGGTGGAGGTGGTGGTGACAGGGTGATGGTGAAAGACATTGGGCACAGATTTGATGGTGGCATGATAATGGTGACCACAGAGGTAGAAGTGCAGGTGATAGTAGAGGTGGAGGAGGACATATTAGAGGTGGAGGAGGTGGAGGAGGTGGAGGAAGTGGAAGCGGAGGAGGTGGAGGTGGAGGAGGTGAAAATGGAGGAGGTGGAGAATGAGGTGGAAGAGGTGGAGAAGGAGGTGGAAGAGGTGGAGAAGGAGGTGGAGGAGGTTGAGGTGGAGAAGGAGGTAGAGGAGGTGGAGGTGGAAGAGGTGGAGAAGGAGGTGGAAGAGGTGGAGAGGGATGTAGAAGAGGTGGAGAAGGAGGTGGAGAAGGAGATGGAGGAGGAGGAGGTGGAGGAGGCAGAGGAGGTGGAGGAGGCAGAGGAGGTGGAGGTGGAAGAGGTGGAGGTGGAGGTGGAGGTATAGGAGGTGGAGGTGGAGGAAGTGGAGGTGGAGGAGGTGGAGGTGGAAGAGGTGGAGATGAAGGAGGTGGAGGTGGAGGAGGTGGAGGTGGAGGAGGTGGAGGAGGTGGAGGTGGAGGAGGTGGAGGTGGAAGAGGTGGAGGTGGAGGAGGTGAAGATGGAGGAGGTGGAGAATGAGGTGGAAGAGGTGGAGAATGAGGTGAAAGAGGTGGAGAAGGAGGTAGAAGAGATGGAGAAGGAGGTAGAGAAGGAGGTGGAAGAGGTGGAGAAGGAGGTGGAAGAGGTGGAGAGGGAGGTGGAAGAGGTGGAGAAGGAGGTGGAGAAGGAGATGGAGGAGGAGGAGGTGGAGGAGGCAGAGGAGGTGGAGGTGGAAGAGGTGGAGGTGGAGGTGGAGGTGGAGGAGGTGGAGGTGGAGGAAGTGGAGGTGGAGGAGGTGGAGATGGAAGAGGTGGAGATGAAGGAGGTGGAGGTGGAAGAGGTGGAAGTGGAAGAGGTGGAGGTGGAGATGGAAGAGGTGGAGGAGGAGATGGTGGAGGAGATGGAAGAGGTGGAGTAGGAGGGAGGGTGGAGAAGGATGAGGGTGGAGATGGAGAACGTGGAGATGGTGGAGGGAGGAGGAGAGAAGAGGAGTAAAGAGTGGAGGTGAAGGTAGAATGAAGGAGGTGGAGAGTGGATGTGGAAGAGGTGAAGGAGGAGGTGGAGGGAGGTAGAGAAGGAGGAGGAGGAAGAGGTGAAGAGGAGGTGGAGGAGGGTGAGAGGTGGTGAAGGTGGAGATGGAGGAGGTGGAGATGGAGGTGGAGGGAGGTGGAGATGGAGAGGTGGAGGGGTAGAGGAGGAGTGGAGGTGGTAGGAGGAGGTGGAGGAGGTGGATGGAGGTGGAGTGAGGTGGGTGGAGGTGGAGGAGGTGGAGGTGGAGGAGGGGAGATGGAGGAGGTGGAGGAGTGGGATGGAGGAGGAGGGGTGGAGGGAGGTGGGGGAGGTGGTGGAGGAGAGGAGGAGGGTGGAGATGGAGGGGGAGGTGGAGGAGGTGGAGGTGGAGGAGGTGGAGATGGAGGAGGTGGGAGGTGGTGGAGAGGTGGAGGAGGTGGAGAATGGAGGAGG
>NW_027525301.1:0-21319 GCF_052094955.1 Ictidomys tridecemlineatus | reverse complement strand
GTCAAGTTTCAAAGAGCTAGCACAAACCGTGTTTGATTTAGAGTTCCAAATACATGTATCCCTATAGGAGAAAACAGAGTGAAACCTCAAAATGAAACCGATTACTGCCAACGAACGGTTTAACCTAGAAGAACGAAATTTGGCGAGCCAAGTCGGATTGGTGTACTGATCATTACGTGAAAGTATCATCAAGATTGGGTGAAAAAGTGTTTGCTGAGATTTCAGGCAACTCGTAGTTTTTTGGAAGCTTGGCAGGCCCTTTCCATGAAAGTGATTCTCGCCAGTCTCTGCTTAGGGCTACATCAACAGCAAACAAACCATAGGGATAGAACGTGAAACTGCTTTATTGTGTCAAGTTTCAAAGAGCTAGCACAAACCGTGTTTGATTTAGAGTTCCAAATACATGTATCCCTATAGGAGAAAACAGAGTGAAACCTCAAAATGAAAACGGTTACTGCCAACGAACGGTTTAACCTAGAAGAACGAAATTTGGCGAGCCAAGTGGGATTGGTGTACTGATCATTACCTGAAAGTTTCATCAAGATTGGGTGAAAAAGTGTGTGCTGAGATTTCAGGCAACTCGTAGTTTTTTGGAAGCTTGGCAGGCCCTTTCCGTGAAAGTGATTCTCGCCAGTCTCTGCTTAGGGCTACATCAACAGGAAACAAACCATAGAGAAAGATCTTGAAACTGCTTTATTGTGTCAAGTTTCAAAGAGCTGGCAAAAACCGTGTTTGATTTAGAGTTCCAAATACATGTATCCCTATAGGAGAAAACAGAGTGAAACCTCAAAATGAAACCGGTAACTGCCAACGAATGGTTTAACCTAGAGGAACGAAATTTGGCGAGCCAAGTTGGATTGGTGTACTGATCATTACCTGAAAGTTTCATCAAGATTGGGTGAAAAAGTGTGTGCTGAGATTTCAGGAAACTCGTAGTTTTTTGGAAGCTTGGCAGGCTTTTTCCATGAAAGTGATTCTCGCCAGTCTCTGCTTAGGGCTACATCAACAGCAAACAAACCATAGAGATAGAACTTGAAACTGCTTTATTGTGTCAAGTTTCAAAGAGCTAGAACAACGGTGTTTGATTTAGAGTTCCAAATACATGTATCCCTATAGGAGAAAACAGAGTGAAACCTCAAAATGAAACCGGATACTGCCAACAAACAGTTTAACCTAGAAGAACGAAATTTGGTGAGCCAGGTGGGATTGGTGTACTGATCATTACCTGAAAGTTTCATCACGATTAAGTGAAAAAGTGTGTGCTGAGATTTCAGGCAACTCGTAGTTTTTTGGAAGCTTGGCAGGCCCTTTCCATGAAAGTGATTCTCGCCAGTCTCTGCTTAGGGTTACATCAACAGCAAACAAACCATAGAGATAGAACTTGAAACTGCTTTATTGTGTCAAGTTTCAAAGAGCTAGCACAAACCGTGTTTGATTTAGAGTTCCAAATACATGTATCCCTATAGGAGAAAACAGAGTGAAACCTCAAAATGAAACCGGTTACTGCCAACGAACGGTTTAACCTAGAAGAACCAAATTTGGCGAGCCAAGTGGGATTGGTGTACTGATCATTACCTGAAAGTTTCATCAAGATTGGGTAAAAAAGTGTGTGCTGAGATTTATGGGAACTCGTAGTTTTTTCGAAGCTTGGCAGGCCCTTTCCATGAAAGTGATTCTCGCCAGTCTCTACTTAGGGCTACATCAACAGCAAACAAACCATAAAGATAGAACTTGAAACTGCTTTATTGTGTCAAGTTTCAAAGAGCTAGCACAAACCGTGTTTGATTTAGAGTTCCAAATACATATATCCCTATGGGAGAAAACAGAGTGAAACCTCAAAATGAAACCGGTAACTGCCAACGAATGGTTTAACCTAGAGGAACGAAATTTGGCGAGCCAAGTTGGATTGGTGTACTGATCATTACCTCAAAGTTTCATCCAGATTGGGTGAAAAAGTGTGTGCTGAGATTTCAGGCAACTCATAGCTATTTGGAAGCTTGGCAGGCCTTTCCCATTAAAGTGATTCTCGCCAGTCTCTGCTTAGGGCTACATCAACAGCAAACAAACAATAGAGATAGAACTTGAAACTGCTTTATTGTGTCAAGTTTCAAAGAGCTAGCACAAACCGTGTTTGATTTAGAGTTCCAAATACATGTATCCCTTTGGAGTAAACAGAGTGAAACCTCAAAATGAAACCGGTTACTGCCTACGAACTTTTTAACCAAGAAAAACGAAATTTGGCGAGCCAAGTGGGATTGGTGTACTGATCATTACCTTAAAGTTTCATCAAGATTGGGTGAAGAAGTGTTTGCTGAGATTTCAGGCAACTGGAAGTTTTATGGAAGCTTGGCAGGCCCTTTCCATGAAAGTGATTCTCGCCAGTCTCTGCTTAGGGCTACATCAACAGCAAACAAACCATAGAGATAGAACTTGAAACTGCTTTATTGTGTCAAGTTTCAAAGAGCTAGCACAAACCGTGTTTGATTTAGAGTTCCAAATACATGTATCCCTATAGGAGAAAACAGAGTGAAACCTCAAAATGAAACTGGTTACTGCCAACGAAGGAATTAACCTAGAAGAACAAAATGTGGCGAGCCAAGTGGGATTGGTGTACTGATCATTACCTGAAAGTATCATCAAGATTGGGTGAAAAAGTGTTTGCTGAGATTTCAGGCAACTCGTAGTTTTTAGGAAGCTTGGCAGGCCCTTTCCATGAAAGTGATTCTCGCCAGTATCTGCTTAGGGCTACATCAACAGCAAAAAAACCATAGGGATAGAACGTGAAACTGCTTTATTGTGTCAAGTTTCAAAGAGCTAGCACAAACCGTGTTTGATTTAGAGTTCCAAATACATGTATCCCTATAGGAGAAAACAGAGTGAAACCTCAAAATGAAAACGGTTACTGCCAACGAACGGTTTAATCTAGAAGAACGAAATTTGGCGAGCCAAGTGGGATTGGTGTACTGATCATTACTTGAAAGTTTCATCAAGATTGGGTGAAAAAGTGTGTGCTGAGATTTCAGGCAACTCGTAGTTTTTTGGAAGCTTGGCAGGCCCTTTCCGTGAAAGTGATTCTCACCAGTCTCTGCTTAGGGCTACATCAACAGGAAACAAACCATAGAGAAAGATCTTGAAACTGCTTTATTGTGTCAAGTTTCAAAGAGCTGGCAAAAACCGTGTTTGATTTAGAGTTCCAAATACATGTATCCCTATCGGAGAAAACAGAGTGAAACCTCAAAATGAAACCGGTAACTGCCAACGAATGGTTTAACCTAGAGGAATGAAATTTGGCGAGCCAAGTTGGATTGGTGTACTGATCATTACCTGAAAGTTTCATCAAGATTGGGTGAAAAAGTGTGTGCTGAGATTTCAGGCAACTCGTAGTTTTTTGGAAGCTTGGCAGGCCGTTCCCATAAAAGTGATTCTCGCCAGTCTCTGTTTAGGGCTACATCAACAGCAAACAAACCATAGAGATAGAACTTGAAACTGCTTTATTGTGTCAAGTTTCAAAGAGCTAGCACAAACCGTGTTTGATTTAGAGTTCCAAATACATGTATCCCTTTGGAGTAAACAGAGTGAAACCTCAAAATGAAACCGGTTACTGCCAACGAACTGTTTAACCTAAAAAAACGAAATTTGGCGAGCCAAGTGGGATTGGTGTACTGATCATTACCTTAAAGTATCATCAAGATTGGGTGAAAAAGTGTTTGCTGAGATTTCAGGCAACTCGTAGTTTTTTGGAAGCTTGGCAGGCCCTTTCCATGAAAGTGATTCTCGCCAATCTCTGCTTAGGGCTACATCAACAGCAAACAAACCATAGAGATAGAACTTGAAACTGCTTTATTGTGTCAAGTTTCAAAGAGCTAGCACAAACCGTGTTTGATTTAGAGTTCCAAATACATGTATCCCTATAGGAGAAAACAGAGTGAAACCTCAAAATGAAAACGGTTACTGCCAACCAACAGTTTAACCTAGAAGAACGAAATTTGGCGAGCCAAGTGGGATTGGTGTACTGATCATTACCTGAAAGTTTCATCAAGATTGGGTGAAAAAGTGTGTGTGCTGAGATTTCAGGCAACTCGTAGTTTTTTGGAAGCTTGGCAGGCCCTTTCCGTGAAAGTGATTCTCGCCAGTCTCTGCTTAGGGCTACATCAACAGGAAACAAACCATAGAGAAAGATCTTGAAACTGCTTTATTGTGTCAAGTTTCAAAGAGCTGGCAAAAACCGTGTTTGATTTAGAGTTCCAAATACATGTATCCCTATAGGAGAAAACAGAGTGAAACCTCAAAATGAAACCGGTAACTTCCAACGAATGGTTTAACCTAGAGGAATGAAATTTGGCGAGCCAAGTTGGATTGGTGTACTGATCATTACCTGAAAGTTTCATCAAGATTGGGTGAAAAAGTGTGTGCTGAGATTTCAGGCAACTCGTAGTTTTTTGGAAGCTTGGCAGGCCGTTCCCATAAAAGTGATTCTCGCCAGTCTCTGTTTATGGCTACATCAACAGCAAACAAACCATAGAGATAGAACTTGAAACTGCTTTATTGTGTCAATTTTCAAAGAGCTAGCACAAACCGTGTTTGATTTAGAGTTCCAAATACATGTATCCTTTGGAGTAAACAGAGTGAAACCTCAAAATGAAACCGGTTACTGCCAACGAACGGTTTAACCTAAAAAAACGAAATTTGGCGAGCCAAGTGGGATTGGTGTACTGATCATTACCTTAAAGTATTATCAAGATTGGGTGAAAAAGTGTTTGCTGAGATTTCAGGCAACTCGTAGTTTTTTGGAAGCTTGGCAGGCCCTTTCCATGAAAGTGATTCTCGCCAATCTCTGCTTAGGGCTACATCAACAGCAAACAAACCATAGAGATAGAACTTGAACCTGCTCTATTGTGTCAAGTTTCAAAGAGCTAGCACAAACCGTGTTTGATTTAGAGTTCCAAATACATGTATCCCTATAGGAGAAAACAGAGTGAAACCTCAAAATGAAACCGATTACTGCCAACGAACGGTTTAACCTAGAAGAACGAAATTTGGCGAGCCAAGTCGGATTGGTGTACTGATCATTACGTGAAAGTATCATCAAGATTGGGTGAAAAAGTGTTTGCTGAGATTTCAGGCAACTCGTAGTTTTTTGGAAGCTTGGCAGGCCCTTTCCATGAAAGTGATTCTCGCCAGTCTCTGCTTAGGGCTACATCAACAGCAAACAAACCATAGGGATAGAACGTGAAACTGCTTTATTGTGTCAAGTTTCAAAGAGCTAGCACAAACCGTGTTTGATTTAGAGTTCCAAATACATGTATCCCTATAGGAGAAAACAGAGTGAAACCTCAAAATGAAAACGGTTACTGCCAACGAACGGTTTAACCTAGAAGAACGAAATTTGGCGAGCCAAGTGGGATTGGTGTACTGATCATTACCTGAAAGTTTCATCAAGATTGGGTGAAAAAGTGTGTGCTGAGATTTCAGGCAACTCGTAGTTTTTTGGAAGCTTGGCAGGCCCTTTCCGTGAAAGTGATTCTCGCCAGTCTCTGCTTAGGGCTACATCAACAGGAAACAAACCATAGAGAAAGATCTTGAAACTGCTTTATTGTGTCAAGTTTCAAAGAGCTGGCAAAAACCGTGTTTGATTTAGAGTTCCAAATACATGTATCCCTATAGGAGAAAACAGAGTGAAACCTCAAAATGAAACCGGTAACTGCAAACGAATGGTTTAACCTAGAGGAACGAAATTTGGCGAGCCAAGTTGGATTGGTGTACTGATCATTACCTGAAAGTTTCATCAAGATTGGGTGAAAAAGTGTTTGCTGAGATTTCAGGCAACTCGTAGTTTTTTGGAAGCTTGGCAGGCCGTTCCCATAAAAGTGATTCTCGCCAGTCTCTGTTTAGGGCTACATCAACAGCAAACAAACCATAGAGATAGAACTTGAAACTGCTTTATTGTGTCAAGTTTCAAAGAGCTAGCACAAACCGTGTTTGATTTAGAGTTCCAAATACATGTACCCTTTGGAGTAAACAGAGTGAAACCTCAAAATGAAACCGGTTACTGCCAACGAACGGTTTAACCTAAAAAAACGAAATTTGGCGAGCCAAGTGGGATTGGTGTACTGATCATTACCTTAAAGTATCATCAAGATTGGGTGAAAAAGTGTTTGCTGAGATTTCAGGCAACTCGTAGTTTTTTGGAAGCTTGGCAGGCCCTTTCCATGAAAGTGATTCTCGCCAATCTCTGCTTAGGGCTACATCAACAGCAAACAAACCATAGAGATAGAACTTGAAACTGCTCTATTGTGTCAAGTTTCAAAGAGCTAGCACAAACCGTGTTTGATTTAGAGTTCCAAATACATGTATTCCTATAGGAGAAAACAGAGTGAAACCTCAAAATGAAACTGGATACTGCCAACGAAGGAATTAACCTAGAAGAACAAAATGTGGCGAGCCAAGTGGGATTGGTGTACTGATCATTACCTGAAAGTATCATCAAGATTGGGTGAAAAAGTGTTTGCTGAGATTTCAGGCAACTCGTAGTTTTTAGGAAGCTTGGCAGGCCCTTTCCATGAAAGTGATTCTCGCCAGTCTCTGCTTAGGGCTACATCAACAGCAAACAAACCATAGGGATAGAACGTGAAACTGCTTTATTGTGTCAAGTTTCAAAGAGCTAGCACAAACCGTGTTTGATTTAGAGTTCCAAATACATGTATCCCTATAGGAGAAAACAGAGTGAAACCTCAAAATGAAAACGGTTACTGCCAACGAACGGTTTAAACTAGAAGAACGAAATTTGGCGAGCCAAGTGGGATTGGTGTACTGATCATTACCTGAAAGTTTCATCAAGATTGGGTGAAAAAGTGTGTGCTGAAATTTCAGGCAACTCGTAGTTTTTTGGAAGCTTGGCAGGCCCTTTCCGTGAAAGTGATTCTCGCCAGTCTCTGCTTAGGGCTACATCAACAGGAAACAAACCATAGAGAAAGATCTTGAAACTGCTTTATTGTGTCAAGTTTCAAAGAGCTGGCAAAAACCGTGCTTGATTTAGAGTTCCAAATACATGTATCCCTATAGGAGAAAACAGAGTGAAACCTCAAAATGAAACCGGTAGCTGCCAACGAATGGTTTAACCTAGAGGAACGAAATTTGGCGAGCCAAGTTGGATTGGTGTACTGATCATTACCTGAAAGTTTCATCAAGATTGGGTGATAAAGTGTGTGCTGAGATTTCAGGCAACTCGTAGTTTTTTGGAAGCTTGGCAGGCCGTTCCCATAAAAGTGATTCTCGCCAGTCTCTGTTTAGGGCTACATCAACAGCAAACAAACCATAGAGATAGAACTTGAAACTGCTTTATTGTGTCAAGTTTCAAAGAGCTAGCACAAACCGTGTTTGATTTAGAGTTCCAAATACATGTATCCCTTTGGAGTAAACAGAGTGAAACCTCAAAATGAAACCGGTTACTGCCAACGAACGGTTTAACCTAGAAGAACGAAATTTGGCGAGCCAAGTCGGATTGGTGTACTGATCATTACCTGAAAGTATCATCAAGATTGGGTGAAAAAGTGTTTGCTGAGATTTCAGGCAACTCGTAGTTTTTTGGAAGCTTGGCAGGCCCTTTCCATGAAAGTGATTCTCCCCAGTCTCTGCTTAGGGCTAAATCAACAGCAAACAAACCATAGGGATAGAACGTGAAACTGCTTTATTGTGTCAAGTTTCAAAGAGCTAGCACAAACCGTGTTTGATTTAAAGTTCCAAATACATGTATCCCTATAGGAGAAAACAGAGTGAAACCTCAAAATGAAAACGGTTACTGCCAACGAACGGTTTAACCTAGAAGAACGAAATTTGGCGAGCCAAGTGGGATTGGTGTACTGATCATTACCTGAAAGTTTCATCAAGATTGGGTGAAAAAGTGTGTGCTGAGATTTCAGGCAACTCGTAGTTTTTTGGAAGCTTGGCAGGCCCTTTCCGTGAAAGTGATTCTCGCCAGTCTCTGCTTAGGGCTACATCAACAGCAAACAAACCATAGAGAAAGATCTTGAAACTGCTTTATTGTGTCAAGTTTCAAAGAGCTGGCAAAAACCGTGTTTGATTTAGAGTTCCAAATACATGTATCCCTATAGGAGAAAACAGAGTGAAACCTCAAAATGAAACCGGTAACTGCCAACGAATGGTTTAACCTAGAGGAACGAAATTTGGCGAGCCAAGTGGGATTGGTGTACTGATCATTACCTGAAAGTTTCATCAAGATTGGGTGAAAAAGTGTGTGCTGAGATTTCAGGCAACTCGTAGTTTTTTGGAAGCTTGGCAGGCCGTTCCCATAAAAGTGATTCTCGCCAGTCTCTGTTTAGGGCTACATCAACAGCAAACAAACCATAGAGATAGAACTTGAAACTGCTTTATTTTGTCAAGTTTCAAAGAGCTAGCACAAACCGTGTTTGATTTAGAGTTCCAAATACATGTATCCCTTTGGAGTAAACAGAGTGAAACCTCAAAATGAAACCGGTTACTGCCAACGAACGGTTTAACCTAAAAAAACGAAATTTGGCGAGCCAAGTGGGATTGATGTACTGATCTTTACCTTAAAGTATCATCAAGATTGGGTGAAAAAGTGTGTGCTGAGATTTCAGGCAACTCGTAGTTTTTTGGAAGCTTGGCAGGCCCTTTCCATGAAAGTGATTCTCGCCAATCTCTGCTTAGGGCTACATCAACAGCAAACAAACCATAGAGATAGAACTTGAAACTGCTTTATTGTGTCAAGTTTCAAAGAGCTAGCACAAACCGTGTTTGATTTAGAGTTCCAAATACATGTATCCCTATAGGAGAAAACAGAGTGAAACCTCAAAATGAAACCGATTACTGCCAACGAATGGTTTAACCTAGAAGAACGAAATTTGGCGAGCCAAGTCGGATTGGTGTACTGATCATTACGTGAAAGTATCATCAAGATTGGGTGAAAAAGTGTTTGCTGAGATTTCAGGCAACTCGTAGTTTTTTGGAATCGTGGCAGGCCCTTTCCATGAAAGTGATTCTCGCCAGTCTCTGCTTAGGGCTACATCAACAGCAAACAAACCATAGGGATACAACGTGAAACTGCTTTATTGTGTCAAGTTTCAAAGAGCTAGCACAAACCGTGTTTGATTTAGAGTTCCAAATACATGTATCCCTATAGGAGAAAACAGAGTGAACCTCAAAATGAAACCGGTTACTGCCAACGAACGGTTTAACCTAGAAGAACGAAATTTGGCGAGCCAAGTGGGATTGGTGTACTGATCATTACCTGAAAGTTTCATCAAGATTGGGTGAAAAAGTGTGTGCTGAGATTTCAGGAAACTCATAGTTATTTGGAAGCTTGGCAGGCCCTTCCCATTAAAGTGATTCTCGACAGTCGCTGCTTAGGGCTACATCAACAGCAAACAAACAATAGAGATAGAACTTGAAACTGCTTTATTGTGTCAAGTTTCAAAGAGCTAGCACAAACCGTGTTTGATTTAGAGTTCCAAATACATGTATCCCTATAGGAGAAAACAGAGTGAAACCTCAAAATGAAACCGGTTACTGCCAACAAACAGTTTAACCTAGAAGAACGAAATTTGGCGAGCCAAGTGGGATTGGTGTACTGATCATAACCTGAAAGTATCATCAAGATTGGGTGAAAAACTTTTTCCGGAGATTTCAGGCAACTCGTAGTTTTTTGGAAGCTTGGCAGGCCCTTTCCATGAAAGTGATTCTCGCCAGTCTCTGCTTAGGGCTACATCAACAGCAAACAAACCATAGAGATAGAACTTGAAACTGCTTTATTGTGTCAAGTTTCAAAGAGCTAGCACAAACCGTGTTTGATTTAGAGTTCCAAATACATGTATCCCTATAGGAGAAAACAGAGGGAAACCTCAAAATGAAACCGGTTACTGCCAACGAACGGTTTAACCTAGAAGAACGAAATTTGGTGAGCCAAGTGGGATTGGTGTACTGATCATTAACTGAAAGTTTCATCAAGATTGGGTGAAAAAGTGTTTGCTGAGATTTCAGGCAACTCGTAGTTTTTTGGAAGCTTGGCAGGCCCTCTCCATGAAAGTGAATCTCGCCAGTCTCTGCTTAGGGCTACATCAACAGCAAACAAACCATAGAGATAGAACTTGAAACTGCTTTAGTGTGTCAAGTTTCAAAGAGCTAGCACAAACTGTGTTTGATTTAGAGTTCCAAATACATGTATCCCTATAGGAGAAAACAGAGTGAAACCTCAAAATGAAACCGGTTACTGCCAATGAACAAATTAACCTAGAAGAACGAAATTTGGCAAGCCAAGTGGGATTGGTGTACTGATCATTACCTGAAAGTTTCATCAAGATTCGGTGAAAAAGTGTTTGCTGAGATTTTAGGCAACTCGTAGTTTTTTGGAAGTTTAGCAGGCCCTTTCCATGAAAGTGATTCTCGCCAGTGTCTTCTTAGGGCTACATCAACAGCAACCAAACCATAGAGATAGAACTTGAAACTGCTTTATTGTGTCAAGTTTCAAAGAGCTGTTTGATTTAGAGTTCCAAATACATGTATCCCTATAGGAGAAAACAGAGTGAAACCTCAAAATGAAACCGGTTACTGCCAACGAACGGTTTAACCTAGAAGAACGAAATTGGGCGAGCCAAGTGGGATTGGTGTACTGATCATTAACTGAAAGTTTCATCAAGATTGGGTGAAAAAGTGTGTGCTGAGATTTCAGGCAACTCTTAGTTTTTTGGAAGCTTGGCAGGCCCTCCATGAAAGTGATTCTCGCCAGTCTCTGCTTAGGGCTACATCAACAGCAAACAAACCATAGAGATAGAACTTGAAACTGCATTATTGTGTCAAGTTTCAAAGAGCTAGCACAAACCGTGTTTGATTTAGAGTTCCAAATACATGTATCCCTATAGGAGAAAACAGAGTGAAACCTCAAAATGAAACCGGTTACTGCCAACGATCGGTTTAACCTAGAAGAACGAAATTGGGCGAGCCAACTGGGATTGGTGTACTGACCATTACCTGAAAGTTTCATCACGATTGGGTGAAAGAGTGTTTGCTGAGATTTCAGGCAACTTCTAGTTTTTTGGAAGCTTGGCAGGCCGTTTCCATGAAAGTGATCCTCGCCAGTCTCTGCTTAGTGCTACATCAACAGCAAACAAACAATAGAGATAGAACTTAAAACTGCTTTATTGTGTCAAGTTTAAAAGAGCTAGCACAAACCGTGTTTGATTTAGAGTTCCAAATACATGTATCCCTATAGGAGAAAACAGAGTGAATCCTCAAAATGAAACCAGTTACTGCCAACGAACGGTTTTACCTAGAAGAACGAAATTTGGAGAGCCAAGTGGGATTGGTGTACTGATCATTACCTGAAAGTTTCATCAAGATTGGGTGAAAAAGTGTGTGCTGAGATTTCAGGCAACTCGTAGTTTTTTGGAAGCTTGGCAGGCCCTATCAATGAAAGTGATTCTCACCAGTCTCTGCTTAGGGCTACATTAACAGCAAACAAACCATAGAGATAGAACTTGAAACTGCTTTATTGTGTCAAGTTTCAAAGAGCTAGTACAAACCGTGTTTGATTTACAGTTCCAAACACATGTATCCCTTTGGAGAAAACAGAGTGAAACCTCAAAATGAAACCGGTTGCTGCCAACGAACGGTTTAACTTAGAAGAACAAAATTTGGCGAGCCAAGTGGGATTGGTGTCCTGATCATTATCTGAAAGTATCATCAAGATTGGGTGAAAAAGTGTTTGCTGAGATTTCAGGCAACTCGTAGTTTTTTGGAAGCTTGGCAGGCCCTTTCCATGAAAGTGATTCTCGCCAGTCTCTGCTTAGGGCTACATCAACAGCAAACAAATCATAGAGAAAGAACTTGAAACTGATTTATTGTGTCAAGTTTCAAAGAGCTAGCACAAACCGTGTTTTATTTAGAGTTCCAAATACATGTATCCCTATAGGAGAAAACAGAGTGAAACCTCAAAATGAAAACGGTTACTGCCAACGAACGGTTTAACCTAGAAGAACGAAATTTGGCGAGCCAAGTGGGATTGGTGTACTGATCATTACCTGAAAGGTTCATCAAGATTTGGTGAAAAAGTGTTTGCTGAGATTTTAGGCAACTCGTAGTTTTTGGAAGCTTGGCAGGCCCTTTCCATGAAAGTGATTCTCGCCAGTCTCTGCTTAGGGCTACATCAACAGCAAAAAAACCATAGAGATAGAACTTGAAACTGCTTTATTGTGTCAAGTTTCAAAGAGCTAGCACAAACCGTGTTTGATTTAGAGTTCCAAATACATGTATCCCTATAGGAGAAAACAGAGTAAAACCTTAAAATGAAACCGGTTACTGCCAATGAACGGATTAACCTAGAAGAACGAAATTTGGCGAGCCAAGTGGGATTGGTGTACTGATCATTACCTGAAAGTTTCATCAAGATTGGGTGAAAAAGTGTTTGCTGAGATTTCAGGCAACTCGTAGTTTTTTGGAAGCTTGGGAGGCCCTTTCCATGAAAGTGATTCTCGCCAGTGTCTTCTTAGGGCTACATCAACAGCAAACAAACCATAGAGATTGAACTTGAGACTGCTTTATTGTGTGAAGTTTCAAAGAGCTGTTTGATTTAGAGTTCCAAATACATGTATCCCTATAGGAGAAAACAGAGTGAAACCTCAAAATGAAACCGGTTACTGCCAACGAACGGTTTAACCTAGAAGAACAAAATTTGGCGAGCCAAGTGGGATTGGTGTACTGATCATTTCCTGAAAGTTTCATCAAGATTGGGTGTAAAAGTGTGTGCTGAGATTTCAGGCAACTCGTAGTTTTTTGGAAGCTTGGCAGGCCCTTTCCATGAAAGTGATTCTCGCCAGTCTCTGCTTAGGGCTACATCAACAGCAAACGAACCATATAGATAGAAGTTGAAACTGCATTATTGTGTCAAGTTTCAAAGAGCTAGCACAAACCGTGTTTTATTTAGAGTTCCAAATACATGTATCCCTATAGGAGAAAACAGAGTGAAACCTCAAAATGAAACCGGTTACTGCCAACGAACGGTTTAACTTAGAAGAACGAAATTTGGCGAGCCAAGTGGGATTGGTGTACTGATCATTACCTGAAAGTTTCATCAAGATTGGGTGAAAAAGTGTGTGCTGAGATTTCAGGCAACTCGTAGTTTTTTGGAAGCTTGGCAGGCCCTTTCCATGAAAGTGATTCTCGCCAGTCTCTGCTTAGGGCTACATCAACAGCAATGAAACCATAGAGATAGAACTTGAAACTGCTTTATTGTGTCAAGTTTCAAAGAGCTAGCACAAACCGTGTTTGATTTAGAGTTCCAAATACATGTATCCCTATAGGAGAAAACAGAGTGAAACCTCAAAATGAAACCGGTTACTGCCAACGAACGGTTTAACCTAGAAGAACGAAATTGGGCGAGCCATGTGGGATTGGTGTACTGATAATTACCTGAAAGTTTCATCAAGATTGGGTGAAAAAGTGTTTTCTGAGATTTTAGGCAACTCGTAGTTTTTTGGAAGCTTGGCAGGCCATTTCCATGAAAGTGATTCTCACCAGTCTCTGCTTAGGCTACATCAACAGCAAACAAACCATAGAGATAGAACTTGAAACTGCTTTATTGTGTCAAGTTTCAAAGAGCTAGCACAAACCGTGTTTGATTTAGAGTTCCAAATACATGTATCCCTATAGGAGAAAACAGAGTGAAACCTCAAAATGAAACCGGTTACTGCCAACGAACGGTTTAACCTAGAAGAACGAAATTTGGCGAGCCAAGTGGGATTGGTGTACTGATCATTACCTGAAAGTTTCATCAAGATTGGGTGAAAAAGTGTGTGCTGAGATTTCAGGGAACTCGTAGTTTTTTGGAAGCTTGGAAAGCCCTCCATGAAAGTGATTCTTGCCAGTCTCTGCTTAGGGCTACATCAACAGCAAACAAACCATAGAGATAGAACTTGAAACTGCTTTATTGTGTCAAGTTTCAAAGAGCTAGAACAAACCGTGTTTGATTTAGAGTTCCAAATACATGTATCCCTATAGGAGAAAACAGAGTGAAACCTCAAAATGAAACAGGTTACTGCCAACGAACGGTTTAACCTAGAAGAACGAAATTTGGCGAGCCAAGTGGGATTGGTGTACTGATAATTACCTGAAAGTTTCATCAAGATTGGGTGAAAAAGTGTGTGCTGAGATTTCAGGCAACTCGTAGTTTTTGGAAGCTTGGAAGGCCCTCCATGAAAGTGATTCTTGCCAGTCTCTGCTTAGGGCTACATCAACAGCAAACAAACCATAGAGATAGAACTTGAAACTGCTTTATTGTGTCAAGTTTCAAAGAGCTAGCACAAACCGTGTTTGATTTAGAGTTCCAAATACATGTATCCCTATAAGAGAAAACAGAGTGAAACCTCAAAATGAAACTGGTTACTGCCAACGAACGGTTTAACCTAGAAGAACGAAATTTGGCGAGCCAAGTGGGATTGCTGTACTGATCATTACCTGAAAGTTTCATCAAGATTGGGTGAAAAAGTGTTTGCTGAGATTTCAGGCAACTCGTAGTTTTTTGGAAGCTTGGCAGGCCCTCTCCATGAAAGTGAATCTCGCCAGTCTCTGCTTAGGGCTACATCAACAGCAAACAAACCATAGAGATAGAACTTGAAACTGCTTTAGTGTGTCAAGTTTCAAAGAGCTAGCACAAACTGTGTTTGATTTAGAGTTCCAAATACATGTATCCCTATAGGAGAAAACAGAGTGAAACCTCAAAATGAAACCGGTTACTTCCAATGAACAAATTAACCTAGAAGAACGAAATTTGGCAAGCCAAGTGGGATTGGTGTACTGATCATTACCTGAAAGTTTCATCAAGATTCGGTGAAAAAGTGTTTGCTGAGATTTTAGGCAACTCGTAGTTTTTTGGAAGTTTAGCAGGCCCTTTCCATGAAAGTGATTCTCGCCAGTGTCTTCTTAGGGCTACATCAACAGCAACCAAACCATAGAGATAGAACTTGAAACTGCTTTATTGTGTCAAGTTTCAAAGAGCTGTTTGATTTAGAGTTCCAAATACATGTATCCCTATAGGAGAAAACAGAGTGAAACCTCAAAATGAAACCGGTTACTGCCAACGAACGGTTTAACCTAGAAGAACGAAATTGGGCGAGCCAAGTGGGATTGGTGTACTGATCATTAACTGAAAGTTTCATCAAGATTGGGTGAAAAAGTGTGTGCTGAGATTTCAGGCAACTCTTAGTTTTTTGGAAGCTTGGCAGGCCCTCCATGAAAGTGATTCTCGCCAGTCTCTGCTTAGGGCTACATCAACAGCAAACAAACCATAGAGATAGAACTTGAAACTGCATTATTGTGTCAAGTTTCAAAGAGCTAGCACAAACCGTGTTTGATTTAGAGTTCCAAATACATGTATCCCTATAGGAGAAAACAGAGTGAAACCTCAAAATGAAACCGGTTACTGCCAACGATCGGTTTAACCTAGAAGAACGAAATTGGGCGAGCCAACTGGGATTGGTGTACTGACCATTACCTGAAAGTTTCATCACGATTGGGTGAAAGAGTGTTTGCTGAGATTTCAGGCAACTTCTAGTTTTTTGGAAGCTTGGCAGGCCGTTTCCATGAAAGTGATCCTCGCCAGTCTCTGCTTAGTGCTACATCAACAGCAAACAAACAATAGAGATAGAACTTAAAACTGCTTTATTGTGTCAAGTTTAAAAGAGCTAGCACAAACCGTGTTTGATTTAGAGTTCCAAATACATGTATCCCTATAGGAGAAAACAGAGTGAATCCTCAAAATGAAACCAGTTACTGCCAACGAACGGTTTTACCTAGAAGAACGAAATTTGGAGAGCCAAGTGGGATTGGTGTACTGATCATTACCTGAAAGTTTCATCAAGATTGGGTGAAAAAGTGTGTGCTGAGATTTCAGGCAACTCGTAGTTTTTTGGAAGCTTGGCAGGCCCTATCAATGAAAGTGATTCTCACCAGTCTCTGCTTAGGGCTACATTAACAGCAAACAAACCATAGAGATAGAACTTGAAACTGCTTTATTGTGTCAAGTTTCAAAGAGCTAGTACAAACCGTGTTTGATTTACAGTTCCAAACACATGTATCCCTTTGGAGAAAACAGAGTGAAACCTCAAAATGAAACCGGTTGCTGCCAACGAACGGTTTAACTTAGAAGAACAAAATTTGGCGAGCCAAGTGGGATTGGTGTCCTGATCATTATCTGAAAGTATCATCAAGATTGGGTGAAAAAGTGTTTGCTGAGATTTCAGGCAACTCGTAGTTTTTTGGAAGCTTGGCAGGCCCTTTCCATGAAAGTGATTCTCGCCAGTCTCTGCTTAGGGCTACATCAACAGCAAACAAATCATAGAGAAAGAACTTGAAACTGATTTATTGTGTCAAGTTTCAAAGAGCTAGCACAAACCGTGTTTTATTTAGAGTTCCAAATACATGTATCCCTATAGGAGAAAACAGAGTGAAACCTCAAAATGAAAACGGTTACTGCCAACGAACGGTTTAACCTAGAAGAACGAAATTTGGCGAGCCAAGTGGGATTGGTGTACTGATCATTACCTGAAAGGTTCATCAAGATTTGGTGAAAAAGTGTTTGCTGAGATTTTAGGCAACTCGTAGTTTTTGGAAGCTTGGCAGGCCCTTTCCATGAAAGTGATTCTCGCCAGTCTCTGCTTAGGGCTACATCAACAGCAAAAAAACCATAGAGATAGAACTTGAAACTGCTTTATTGTGTCAAGTTTCAAAGAGCTAGCACAAACCGTGTTTGATTTAGAGTTCCAAATACATGTATCCCTATAGGAGAAAACAGAGTAAAACCTTAAAATGAAACCGGTTACTGCCAATGAACGGATTAACCTAGAAGAACGAAATTTGGCGAGCCAAGTGGGATTGGTGTACTGATCATTACCTGAAAGTTTCATCAAGATTGGGTGAAAAAGTGTTTGCTGAGATTTCAGGCAACTCGTAGTTTTTTGGAAGCTTGGGAGGCCCTTTCCATGAAAGTGATTCTCGCCAGTGTCTTCTTAGGGCTACATCAACAGCAAACAAACCATAGAGATTGAACTTGAGACTGCTTTATTGTGTGAAGTTTCAAAGAGCTGTTTGATTTAGAGTTCCAAATACATGTATCCCTATAGGAGAAAACAGAGTGAAACCTCAAAATGAAACCGGTTACTGCCAACGAACGGTTTAACCTAGAAGAACAAAATTTGGCGAGCCAAGTGGGATTGGTGTACTGATCATTTCCTGAAAGTTTCATCAAGATTGGGTGTAAAAGTGTGTGCTGAGATTTCAGGCAACTCGTAGTTTTTTGGAAGCTTGGCAGGCCCTTTCCATGAAAGTGATTCTCGCCAGTCTCTGCTTAGGGCTACATCAACAGCAAACGAACCATATAGATAGAAGTTGAAACTGCATTATTGTGTCAAGTTTCAAAGAGCTAGCACAAACCGTGTTTTATTTAGAGTTCCAAATACATGTATCCCTATAGGAGAAAACAGAGTGAAACCTCAAAATGAAACCGGTTACTGCCAACGAACGGTTTAACTTAGAAGAACGAAATTTGGCGAGCCAAGTGGGATTGGTGTACTGATCATTACCTGAAAGTTTCATCAAGATTGGGTGAAAAAGTGTGTGCTGAGATTTCAGGCAACTCGTAGTTTTTTGGAAGCTTGGCAGGCCCTTTCCATGAAAGTGATTCTCGCCAGTCTCTGCTTAGGGCTACATCAACAGCAATGAAACCATAGAGATAGAACTTGAAACTGCTTTATTGTGTCAAGTTTCAAAGAGCTAGCACAAACCGTGTTTGATTTAGAGTTCCAAATACATGTATCCCTATAGGAGAAAACAGAGTGAAACCTCAAAATGAAACCGGTTACTGCCAACGAACGGTTTAACCTAGAAGAACGAAATTGGGCGAGCCATGTGGGATTGGTGTACTGATAATTACCTGAAAGTTTCATCAAGATTGGGTGAAAAAGTGTTTTCTGAGATTTTAGGCAACTCGTAGTTTTTTGGAAGCTTGGCAGGCCATTTCCATGAAAGTGATTCTCACCAGTCTCTGCTTAGGCTACATCAACAGCAAACAAACCATAGAGATAGAACTTGAAACTGCTTTATTGTGTCAAGTTTCAAAGAGCTAGCACAAACCGTGTTTGATTTAGAGTTCCAAATACATGTATCCCTATAGGAGAAAACAGAGTGAAACCTCAAAATGAAACCGGTTACTGCCAACGAACGGTTTAACCTAGAAGAACGAAATTTGGCGAGCCAAGTGGGATTGGTGTACTGATCATTACCTGAAAGTTTCATCAAGATTGGGTGAAAAAGTGTGTGCTGAGATTTCAGGGAACTCGTAGTTTTTTGGAAGCTTGGAAAGCCCTCCATGAAAGTGATTCTTGCCAGTCTCTGCTTAGGGCTACATCAACAGCAAACAAACCATAGAGATAGAACTTGAAACTGCTTTATTGTGTCAAGTTTCAAAGAGCTAGAACAAACCGTGTTTGATTTAGAGTTCCAAATACATGTATCCCTATAGGAGAAAACAGAGTGAAACCTCAAAATGAAACAGGTTACTGCCAACGAACGGTTTAACCTAGAAGAACGAAATTTGGCGAGCCAAGTGGGATTGGTGTACTGATAATTACCTGAAAGTTTCATCAAGATTGGGTGAAAAAGTGTGTGCTGAGATTTCAGGCAACTCGTAGTTTTTGGAAGCTTGGAAGGCCCTCCATGAAAGTGATTCTTGCCAGTCTCTGCTTAGGGCTACATCAACAGCAAACAAACCATAGAGATAGAACTTGAAACTGCTTTATTGTGTCAAGTTTCAAAGAGCTAGCACAAACCGTGTTTGATTTAGAGTTCCAAATACATGTATCCCTATAAGAGAAAACAGAGTGAAACCTCAAAATGAAACTGGTTACTGCCAACGAACGGTTTAACCTAGAAGAACGAAATTTGGCGAGCCAAGTGGGATTGCTGTACTGATCATTACCTGAAAGTTTCATCAAGATTGGGTGAAAAAGTGTTTGCTGAGATTTCAGGCAACTCGTAGTTTTTTGGAAGCTTGGCAGGCCCTCTCCATGAAAGTGAATCTCGCCAGTCTCTGCTTAGGGCTACATCAACAGCAAACAAACCATAGAGATAGAACTTGAAACTGCTTTAGTGTGTCAAGTTTCAAAGAGCTAGCACAAACTGTGTTTGATTTAGAGTTCCAAATACATGTATCCCTATAGGAGAAAACAGAGTGAAACCTCAAAATGAAACCGGTTACTTCCAATGAACAAATTAACCTAGAAGAACGAAATTTGGCAAGCCAAGTGGGATTGGTGTACTGATCATTACCTGAAAGTTTCATCAAGATTCGGTGAAAAAGTGTTTGCTGAGATTTTAGGCAACTCGTAGTTTTTTGGAAGTTTAGCATGCCCTTTCCATGAAAGTGATTCTCGCCAGTGTCTTCTTAGGGCTACATCAACAGCAACCAAACCATAGAGATAGAACTTGAAACTGCTTTATTGTGTCAAGTTTCAAAGACTGTTTGATTTAGAGTTCCAAATACATGTATCCCTATAGGAGAAAACAGAGTGAAACCTCAAAATGAAACCGGTTACTGCCAACGAACGGTTTAACCTAGAAGAACGAAATTTGGCGAGCCAAGTGGGATTGGTGTACTGATCATTAACTGAAAGTTTCATCAAGATTGGGTGAAAAAGTGTGTGCTGAGATTTCAGGCAACTCTTAGTTTTTTGGAAGCTTGGCAGGCCCTCCATGAAAGTGATTCTCGCCAGTCTCTGCTTAGGGCTACATCAACAGCAAACAAACCATAGAGATAGAACTTGAAACTGCTTTATTGTGTCAAGTTTCAAAGAGCTAGCACAAACCGTGTTTGATTTAGAGTTCCAAATACATGTATCCCTATAGGAGAAAACAGAGTGAAACCTCAAAATGAAACCGGTTACTGCCAACGAACGGTTTAACCTAGAAGAACGAAATTTGGCGAGCCAAGTGGGATTGGTGTACTGATCATTTCCTGAAAGTTTCATCAAGATTGGGTGATAAAGTGTGTGCTGAGATTTCAGGCAACTAGTAGTTTTTTGGAATCTTGGCAGGCCCTTTCCATGAAAGTGATTCTCGCCAGTCTCTGCTTAGGGCTACATCAACAGCAAACAAACCATAGAGATAGAAGTTGAAACTGCATTATTGTGTCATGTTTCAAAGAGCTAGCACAAACCGTGTTTGATTTAGAGTTCCAAAAACATGTATCCCTATAGGAGAAAACAGAGTGAAACCTCAAAATGAAACCGGTTACTGCCAATGAACGGTTTAACCTAGAAGAACGAAATTTGGCGAGCGAAGTGGGATTGGTGTACTGATCATTACCTGAAAGTTTCATCAAGATTGGGTGAAAAAGTGTATGCTGAGATTTCAGGCAACTCGTAGTTTTTTGGAAGCTTGGCAGGCCCTCCATGAAAGTGATTCTCACCAGTCTATGCTTAGGGCTACATCAACAGCAAACAAACCATAGAGATAGAACTTGAAACTGCATTATTGTGTCAAGTTTCAAAGAGCTAGCACAAACCGTGTTTGATTTAGAGTTCCAAATACATGTATCCCTATAGGAGAAAACAGAGTGAAACCTCAAAATGAAACCGGTTACTGCCAACGAACGGTTTAACCTAGAAGAACGAAATTTGGCGAGCCAAGTGGGATTGGTGGACTGATCATTACCTGAAAGTTTCATCAAGATTGGGTGAAAAAGTGTGTGCTGAGATTTCAGGCAACTCGTAGTTTTTTGGAAGCTTGGCAGGCCCTTTCCATGAAAGTGATTCTCGCCAGTCTCTGCTTAGGGCTACATCAACAGCAAAGAAACCATAGAGATAGAACTTGAAACTGCTTTATTGTGTCAAGTTTCAAAGAGCTAGCACAAACCGTGTTTGATTTAGAGTTCCAAATACATGTATCCCTATAGGAGAAAACAGAGTGAAACCTCAAAATGAAACCGGTTACTGCCAACGAACGGTTTAACCTAGAAGAACGAAATTGGGCGAGCCAAGTGGGATTGGTGTACTGATAATTACCTGAAAGTTTCATCAAGATTGGGTGAAAAAGGGTTTTCTGAGATTTTAGGCAACTCGTAGTTTTTTGGAAACTTGGCAGGCCATTTCCATGAAAGTGATTCTCACCAGTCTCTGCTTAGGCTACATCAACAGCAAACAAACCATAGAGATAGAACTTGAAACTGCTTTATTGTGTCAAGTTTCAAAGAGCTAGCACAAACCGTGTTTGATTTAGAGTTCCAAATACATGTATCCCT
>NW_027525300.1:0-21325 GCF_052094955.1 Ictidomys tridecemlineatus | reverse complement strand
CACGGTTTTTGCTAGCTCTTTGAAACTTGACACAATAAAGCAGTTTCAAGTTCTATCTCTATGGTTTGTTTGCTGTTGATGTAGCCCTAAGCAGAGACAGGCGAGAGTCACTTTCATGGAAAGGGCCTGCCAAGCTTCCAAAAAACTACGAGTTGCCCGAAATCTCAGCAAACACTTTTTCACCCAATCTTGATGAAACTTTAAGGTAAAGATCAGTACACCAATCCCACTTGGCTCGCCAAATTTCGTTCTTCTACGTTAAACCGTTCGTTGGCAGTAACCGGTTTCATTTTGAGGTTTCACTCTGTTTTCTTCTATAGGGATACATGTATTTGGAACTCTAAATCAAACACGGTTTGTTCTAGCTCTTTGAAACTTGAAACAATAAAGCAGTTTCAAGTTCTATCTCTATGGTTTGTTTGCTATTGATGTCGCCCTAAGCAGAGACTGGCGAGAATCACTTTCATGGAATGGGCCTGCCAAGCTTCCAAAAAACTACGAGTTGCCTGAATTCTCAGCACACACTTTTTCACCCAATCTTGCTGAAACTTTCAGGTAATGATCAGGACACCAATCCCACTTGGCTCGCCAAATTTCGTTCTTCTAGGTTAAACCGTTCGTTGGCAGTAACCGGTTTCATTTTGAGGTTTCACTCTGTTTTCTCCTATAGGGATACATGTATTTGGAACTCTAAATCAAACACGGTTTGTGCTAGCTCTTTGAAACTTGACACAATAAAGCAGTTTCAAGTTCTATCTCTATGGTTTGTATGCTGTTGATGTAGCCCTAAGCAGAGACTGGCGAAAATCACTTTCATGCAAAGGGCCTGCCAAGATTCCAAAAAACTACGAGTTGCCTGAAATCTCAGCACACCCTATTTCACCCAATCTTGATGAAACTTTCAGGTAATGATCAGTACACCAATCCCACTTGGCTTGCCAAATTTCGTTCTTCTAGGTTAAACCGTTCGTTGGCAGTAACCGGTTTCATTTTGAGGTTTCACTCTGTTTTCTCCTATAGGGATACATGTATTGGGAACTCTAAATCAAACACGGTTTGTGCTAGCTCTTTGAAACTTGACACAATAAAGCAGTTTCAAGTTCTATCTCTATGGTTTGTTGGCTGTTGATGTAGCCCTAAGCAGAGACTGGCGAGTATCACTTTCATTGAAAGGGCCTGCAAAGCTTCCAAAAAACTACGAGTTGCCTGAAATCTCAGCACACACTTTTTCACCCAAACTTGACGAAACTTTCAGGTAATGATCAGTACACCAATCCCACTTGGCTTGCCAAATTTCGTTCTTCTAGGTTAAACCGTTCGTTGGCAGTAACCGGTTTCATTTTGAGGTTTCACTCTGTTTTCTCCTATAGGGATACATGTATTTGGAACTCTAAATCAAACACGGTTTGTGCTAGCTCTTTGAAACTTGACACAATAATGCAGTTTCAAGTTCTATCTCTATGGTTTGTTTGCTGTTGATGTAGCCCTAAGCAGAGACTGGCGAGAATCACTTTCATGGAAAGGGCCTGCCAAGATTTCAAAAAACTACGAGTTGCCTGAAATCTCAGCACACACTTTTTCACCCAATCTTGATGAAACTTTCAGGTAAAGATCAGTACACCAATCCCACTTGGCTCGCCAAATTTCGTTCTTCTAGGTTAAACCATTCGTTGGCAGTAACCGGTTTCATTTTGAGGTTTCACTCTGTTTTCTCCTATAGGGATACATGTATTTGGAACTCTAAATCAAACACGGTTTTTGCTAGCTCTTTGAAACTTGACACAATAAAGCAGTTTCAAGTTCTATCTCTATGGTTTGTTGGCTGTTGATGTAGCCCTAAGCAGAGACTGGCGAGAATCACTTTCATGGAAAGGGCCTGCCAAGGTTTCAAAAAACTACGAGTTGCCTGAAATCTAAGCACACACTTTTTCACCCAATCTTGATGAAACTTTCAGGTAATGATCAGTACACCAATCCCACTTGGCTCGCCAAATTTCGTTCTTCTAGGTTAAACCGTTCGTTGGCAGTAACCTGTTTCATTTTGAGGTTTCACTCTGTTTTCTCCTATAGGGATACATGTATTTGGAACTCTAAATCAAACACGGTTTTTGCTAGCTCTTTGAAACTTGACACAATAAAGCAGTTTCAAGTTCTATCTCTATGGTTTGTTTGCTGTTGATGTAGCCCTAAGCAGAGACTGGCGAGAATCACTTTCATGGAAAGGGCCTGCCAAGCTTCCAAGAAACTACGAGTTGCCTGAAATCTCAGCACACACTTTTTCACCCAATCTTGATGAAACTTTCAGGTAATGATCAGTACACCAATCCCACTTGGCTCGCCAAATTTCGTTCTTCTAAGTTAAACCGTTCGTTGGCAGTAACCGGTTTCATTTTGAGGTTTCACTCTGTTTTCTCCTATAGTGGTACATGTATTGGGAACTCTAAATCAAACACGGTTTTTGCTAGCTCTTTGAAACTTGACACAATAAAGCAGTTTCAAGTTCTATCTCTATGGTTTGTTGGCTGTTGATGTAGCCCTAAGCAGAGACTGGCGAGAATCACTTTCATGGAAAGGGCCTGCCACGGTTTCAAAAAACTACGAGTTGCCTGAAATCTAAGCACACACTTTTTCACCCAATCTTGATGAAACTTTCAGGTAATGATCAGTACACCAATCCCACTTGGCTCGCCAAATTTCGTTCTTCTAGGTTAAACCGTTCATTGGCAGTAACCGGTTTCATTTTGAGGTTTCACTCTGTTTTCTCCTATAGGGGTACATGTATTGGGAACTCTAAATCAAACACGGTTTTTGCTAGCTCTTTGAAACTTGACACAATAAAGCAGTTTCAAGTTCTATCTCTATGGTTTGTTTCCTGTTGATGTAGCCCTAAGCAGAGACTGGCGAGAATCACTTTCATGGAAAGGGCCTGCCAAGCTTCCAAAAAACTATGAGTTGCCCGAAATCTCAGCACACACTTTTTCACCCAAACTTGATGAAACTTTCAGGTAATGATCAGTACACCAATCCCACTTGGCTCGCCAAATTTCGTTCTTCTAGGTTAAACCGTTCGTTGGCAGTAACCGGTTTCATTTTGAGGTTTCACTCTGTTTTCTCCTATAGGGATACATGTATTTGGAACTCTAAATCAAACACGGTTTGTGCTAGCTCTTTGAAACTTGACACAATAAAGCAGTTTCAAGTTCGATCTCTATGGTTTGTTTGCTGTTGATGTAGCCCTAAGCAGAGACTGGCGAGAATCACTTTCATGGAAAGGGCCTGCCATGCTTCCAAAAAACTACGAGTTGCCTGAAATCTCAGCACACACTTTTTCACCCAATCTTGATGAAAGTTTCAGGTAATGATCAGTACACCAATCCCACTTGGCTCGTCTAATTTCGTTCTTCTTGGTTAAACCGTTCGTTGGCAGTAACCGGTTTCATTTTGAGGTTTCACTCTGTTTTCTCCTATAGGGATACATGTATTTGAAACTCTAAATCAAACACGGTTTGTGCTAGCTCTTTGAAACTTGACACAATAAAGCAGTTTCAAGTTCTATCTCTATGGTTTGTTTGCTGTTGATGTAGCCCTAAGCAGAGACTGGCGAGAATCACTTTCATGGAAAGGGCCTGCCAAGCTTCCAAAAAACTACGAGTTGCCCGAAATCTCAGCACACTCTTTTTCACCCAATCTTGCTGAAACTTTCAGGTAATGATCAGTACACCAATCCCACTTGGCTCGTCAAATTACGTTCTTCTAGATTAAACCATTCGTTGGCAGTAACCGGTTTCATTTTGAGGTTTCACTCTGTTTTCTCCTATAGGGATACATGTATTTGGAACTCTAAATCAAACACGGTTTGTGCTAGCTCTTTGAAACTTGACACAATAAAGCAGTTTCAAGTTCTATCTCTATGGTTTGTTTGCTGTTGATGTAGCCCTAAGCAGAGACTGGCGAGAATCACTTTCATGGAAAGGGCCTGCCAAGCTTTCAGAAAACTACGAGTTGCCTGAAATCTCAGCACACCCTTTTTCACCCAATCTTGATGAAACTTTCAGGTAATGATCAGTACACCAATCCCACTTGGCTCGCCAAATTTCGTTTTCTAGGTTAAACCTTTCGTTGGCAGTAACCGGTTTCATTTTGAGGTTTCACTCTGTTTTCTCCTATAGGGGTACATGTATTTGGAACTCTAAATCAAACACAGTTTGTGATAGCTCTTTGAAACTTGACACAATAAAGCAGTTTCAAGTTCTATCTTTATGGTTTTTTTGCTGTTGATGTAGCCCTAAGCAGAGACTGGCGAGAATCACTTTCATGGAAAGGGCCTGCCAAGCTTCTAAAAAACTACGAGTTGCCTGAAATCTCAGCACACACTTTTTCACCCAATCTTGATGAAACTTTCAGGTAATGATCAGTACACCAATCCCACTTGGCTTGCCAAATTTCGTTCTTCTAGGTTAAACCGTTCGTTGGCAGTAACGGGTTTCATTTTGAGGTTTCACTCTGTTTTCTCCTATAGGGATACATGTATTTGGAAGTCTAAATCAAACACGGTTTGTGCTAGCTCTTTGAAACTTGACACAATAAAGCAGTTTCAAGTTCTATCTCTATGGTTTGTTTGCTGTTGATGTAGCCCTAAGCAGAGACTGGCGAGAATCACTTTCATGGAAAGGGCCTGCCAAGCTTCCAAAAAACTACGAGTTGCCTGAAATCTGAGCACACACTTTTTCACCCAATCTGGATGAAACTTTCAGGTAATGATCAGTACACCAATCCCACTTGGCTCGCCAAATTTCGTTCTTCTAGGTTAAACCGTTCGTCGGCAGTAACCGGTTTCATTTTGAGGTTTCACTCTGTTTTCTCCTATAGGGATACATGTATTTGGAACTCTAAATCAAACACGGTTTGTGCTAGCTCTTTGAAACTTGACACAATAAAGCAGTTTCAAGTTCTATCTCTATGGTTTGTTGGCTGTTGATGTAGCCCTAAGCAGAGACTGGCGAGAATCACTTTCATGGAAAGGGCCTGCCAAGGTTTCAAAAAACTACGAGTTGCCTGAAATCTAAGCACACACTTTTTCACCCAATCTTGATGAAACTTTCAGGTAATGATCAGTACACCAATCCCACTTGGCTCGCCAAATTTCGTTCTTCTAGGTTAAACCGTTCGTTGGCAGTAACCTGTTTCATTTTGAGGTTTCACTCTGTTTTCTCCTATAGGGATACATGTATTTGGAACTCTAAATCAAACACGGTTTTTGCTAGCTCTTTGAAACTTGACACAATAAAGCAGTTTCAAGTTCTATCTCTATGGTTTGTTTGCTGTTGATGTAGCCCTAAGCAGAGACTGGCGAGAATCACTTTCATGGAAAGGGCCTGCCAAGCTTCCAAGAAACTACGAGTTGCCTGAAATCTCAGCACACACTTTTTCACCCAATCTTGATGAAACTTTCAGGTAATGATCAGTACACCAATCCCACTTGGCTCGCCAAATTTCGTTCTTCTAAGTTAAACCGTTCGTTGGCAGTAACCGGTTTCATTTTGAGGTTTCACTCTGTTTTCTCCTATAGTGGTACATGTATTGGGAACTCTAAATCAAACACGGTTTTTGCTAGCTCTTTGAAACTTGACACAATAAAGCAGTTTCAAGTTCTATATCTATGGTTTGTTGGCTGTTGATGTAGCCCTAAGCAGAGACTGGCGAGAATCACTTTCATGGAAAGGGCCTGCCAAGATTTCAAAAAACTACGAGTTGCCTGAAATCTCAGCACACACTTTTTCACCCAATCTTGATGAAACTTTCAGGTAAAGATCAGTACACCAATCCCACTTGGCTCGCCAAATTTCGTTCTTCTAGGTTAAACCATTCGTTGGCAGTAACCGGTTTCATTTTGAGGTTTCACTCTGTTTTCTCCTATAGGGATACATGTATTTGGAACTCTAAATCAAACACGGTTTGTGCTAGCTCTTTGAAACTTGACACAATAAAGCAGTTTCAAGTTCTATCTCTATGGTTTGTTGGCTGTTGATGTAGCCCTAAGCAGAGACTGGCGAGAATCACTTTCATGGAAAGGGCCTGCCAAGCTTCCAAGAAACTACGAGTTGCCTGAAATCTCAGCACACACTTTTTCACCCAATCTTGATGAAACTTTCAGGTAATGATCAGTACACCAATCCCACTTGGCTCGCCAAATTTCGTTCTTCTAAGTTAAACCGTTCGTTGGCAGTAACCGGTTTCATTTTGAGGTTTCACTCTGTTTTCTCCTATAGTGGTACATGTATTGGGAACTCTAAATCAAACACGGTTTTTGCTAGCTCTTTGAAACTTGACACAATAAAGAAGTTTCAAGTTCTATATCTATGGTTTGTTGGCTGTTGATGTAGCCCTAAGCAGAGACTGGCGAGAATCACTTTCATGGAAAGGGCCTGCCAAGATTTCAAAAAACTACGAGTTGCCTGAAATCTCAGCACACACTTTTTCACCCAATCTTGATGAAACTTTCAGGTAAAGATCAGTACACCAATCCCACTTGGCTCGCCAAATTTCGTTCTTCTAGGTTAAACCATTCGTTGGCAGTAACCGGTTTCATTTTGAGGTTTCACTCTGTTTTCTCCTATAGGGATACATGTATTTGGAACTCTAAATCAAACACGGTTTGTGCTAGCTCTTTGAAACTTGACACAATAAAGCAGTTTCAAGTTCTATCTCTATGGTTTGTTTGCTGTTGATGTAGCCCTAAGCAGAGACTGGCGAGAATCACTTTCATGGAAAGGGCCTGCCAAGCTTTCAGAAAACTACGAGTTGCCTGAAATCTCAGCACACCCTTTTTCACCCAATCTTGATGAAACTTTCAGGTAATGATCAGTACACCAATCCCACTTGGCTCGCCAAATTTCGTTTTCTAGGTTAAACCTTTCGTTGGCAGTAACCGGTTTCATTTTGAGGTTTCACTCTGTTTTCTCCTATAGGGGTACATGTATTTGGAACTCTAAATCAAACACAGTTTGTGATAGCTCTTTGAAACTTGACACAATAAAGCAGTTTCAAGTTCTATCTTTATGGTTTTTTTGCTGTTGATGTAGCCCTAAGCAGAGACTGGCGAGAATCACTTTCATGGAAAGGGCCTGCCAAGCTTCTAAAAAACTACGAGTTGCCTGAAATCTCAGCACACACTTTTTCACCCAATCTTGATGAAACTTTCAGGTAATGATCAGTACACCAATCCCACTTGGCTTGCCAAATTTCGTTCTTCTAGGTTAAACCGTTCGTTGGCAGTAACGGGTTTCATTTTGAGGTTTCACTCTGTTTTCTCCTATAGGGATACATGTATTTGGAAGTCTAAATCAAACACGGTTTGTGCTAGCTCTTTGAAACTTGACACAATAAAGCAGTTTCAAGTTCTATCTCTATGGTTTGTTTGCTGTTGATGTAGCCCTAAGCAGAGACTGGCGAGAATCACTTTCATGGAAAGGGCCTGCCAAGCTTCCAAAAAACTACGAGTTGCCTGAAATCTGAGCACACACTTTTTCACCCAATCTGGATGAAACTTTCAGGTAATGATCAGTACACCAATCCCACTTGGCTCGCCAAATTTCGTTCTTCTAGGTTAAACCGTTCGTTGGCAGTAACTGGTTTCATTTTGAGGTTTCACTCTGTTTTCTCCTATAGGGATACATGTATTTGGAACTCTAAATCAAACACGGTTTGTGCTAGCTCTTTGAAACTTGACACAATAAAGCAGTTTCAAGTTCTATCTCTATAATTTGTTGGCTGTTGATGTAGCCCTAAGCAGAGACTGGCGAGAATCACTTTCATGGAAAGGGCCTGCCAAGGTTTCAAAAAACTACGAGTTGCCTGAAATCTAAGCACACACTTTTTCACCCAATCTTGATGAAACTTTCAGGTAATGATCAGTACACCAATCCCACTTGGCTCGCCAAATTTCGTTCTTCTAGGTTAAACCGTTCGTTGGCAGTAACCTGTTTCATTTTGAGGTTTCACTCTGTTTTCTCCTATAGGGATACATGTATTTGGAACTCTAAATCAAACACGGTTTTTGCTAGCTCTTTGAAACTTGACACAATAAAGCAGTTTCAAGTTCTATCTCTATGGTTTGTTGGCTGTTGATGTAGCCCTAAGCAGAGACTGGCGAGAATCACTTTCATGGAAAGGGCCTGCCAAGCTTCCAAGAAACTACGAGTTGCCTGAAATCTCAGCACACACTTTTTCACCCAATCTTGATGAAACTTTCAGGTAATGATCAGTACACCAATCCCACTTGGCTCGCCAAATTTCGTTCTTCTAAGTTAAACCGTTCGTTGGCAGTAACCGGTTTCATTTTGAGGTTTCACTCTGTTTTCTCCTATAGTGGTACATGTATTGGGAACTCTAAATCAAACACGGTTTTTGCTAGCTCTTTGAAACTTGACACAATAAAGCAGTTTCAAGTTCTATATCTATGGTTTGTTGGCTGTTGATGTAGCCCTAAGCAGAGACTGGCGAGAATCACTTTCATGGAAAGGGCCTGCCAAGATTTCAAAAAACTACGAGTTGCCTGAAATCTCAGCACACACTTTTTCACCCAATCTTGATGAAACTTTCAGGTAAAGATCAGTACACCAATCCCACTTGGCTCGCCAAATTTCGTTCTTCTAGGTTAAACCATTCGTTGGCAGTAACCGGTTTCATTTTGAGGTTTCACTCTGTTTTCTCCTATAGGGATACATGTATTTGGAACTCTAAATCAAACACGGTTTGTGCTAGCTCTTTGAAACTTGACACAATAAAGCAGTTTCAAGTTCTATCTCTATGGTTTGTTGGCTGTTGATGTAGCCCTAAGCAGAGACTGGCGAGAATCACTTTCATGGAAAGGGCCTGCCAAGCTTCCAAGAAACTACGAGTTGCCTGAAATCTCAGCACACACTTTTTCACCCAATCTTGATGAAACTTTCAGGTAATGATCAGTACACCAATCCCACTTGGCTCGCCAAATTTCGTTCTTCTAAGTTAAACCGTTCGTTGGCAGTAACCGGTTTCATTTTGAGGTTTCACTCTGTTTTCTCCTATAGTGGTACATGTATTGGGAACTCTAAATCAAACACGGTTTTTGCTAGCTCTTTGAAACTTGACACAATAAAGCAGTTTCAAGTTCTATATCTATGGTTTGTTGGCTGTTGATGTAGCCCTAAGCAGAGACTGGCGAGAATCACTTTCATGGAAAGGGCCTGCCAAGATTTCAAAAAACTACGAGTTGCCTGAAATCTCAGCACACACTTTTTCACCCAATCTTGATGAAACTTTCAGGTAAAGATCAGTACACCAATCCCACTTGGCTCGCCAAATTTCGTTCTTCTAGGTTAAACCATTCGTTGGCAGTAACCGGTTTCATTTTGAGGTTTCACTCTGTTTTCTCCTATAGGGATACATGTATTTGGAACTCTAAATCAAACACGGTTTGTGCTAGCTCTTTGAAACTTGACACAATAAAGCAGTTTCAAGTTCTATCTCTATGGTTTGTTGGCTGTTGATGTAGCCCTAAGCAGAGACTGGCGAGAATCACTTTCATGGAAAGGGCCTGCCACGGTTTCAAAAAACTACGAGTTGCCTGAAATCTAAGCACACACTTTTTCACCCAATCTTGATGAAACTTTCAGGTAATGATCAGTACACCAATCCCACTTGGCTCGCCAAATTTCGTTCTTCTAGGTTAAACCGTTCATTGGCAGTAACCGGTTTCATTTTGAGGTTTCACTCTGTTTTCTCCTATAGGGGTACATGTATTGGGAACTCTAAATCAAACACGGTTTTTGCTAGCTCTTTGAAACTTGACACAATAAAGCAGTTTCAAGTTCTATCTCTATGGTTTGTTTCCTGTTGATGTAGCCCTAAGCAGAGACTGGCGAGAATCACTTTCATGGAAAGGGCCTGCCAAGCTTCCAAAAAACTACGAGTTGCCCGAAATCTCAGCACACACTTTTTCACCCAATCTTGATGAAACTTTCAGGTAATGATCAGTACACCAATCCCACTTGGCTCGCCAAATTTCGTTCTTCTAGGTTAAACCGTTCGTTGGCAGTAACCGGTTTCATTTTGAGGTTTCACTCTGTTTTCTCCTATAGGGATACATGTATTTGGAACTCTAAATCAAACACGGTTTGTGCTAGCTCTTTGAAACTTGACACAATAAAGCAGTTTCAAGTTCGATCTCTATGGTTTGTTTGCTGTTGATGTAGCCCTAAGCAGAGACTGGCGAGAATCACTTTCATGGAAAGGGCCTGCCATGCTTCCAAAAAACTACGAGTTGCCTGAAATCTCAGCACACACTTTTTCACCCAATCTTGATGAAAGTTTCAGGTAATGATCAGTACACCAATCCCACTTGGCTCGTCTAATTTCGTTCTTCTTGGTTAAACCGTTCGTTGGCAGTAACCGGTTTCATTTTGAGGTTTCACTCTGTTTTCTCCTATAGGGATACATGTATTTGAAACTCTAAATCAAACACGGTTTGTGCTAGCTCTTTGAAACTTGACACAATAAAGCAGTTTCAAGTTCTATCTCTATGGTTTGTTTGCTGTTGATGTAGCCCTAAGCAGAGACTGGCGAGAATCACTTTCATGGAAAGGGCCTGCCAAGCTTTCAGAAAACTACGAGTTGCCTGAAATCTCAGCACACCCTTTTTCACCCAATCTTGATGAAACTTTCAGGTAATGATCAGTACACCAATCCCACTTGGCTCGCCAAATTTCGTTTTCTAGGTTAAACCTTTCGTTGGCAGTAACCGGTTTCATTTTGAGGTTTCACTCTGTTTTCTCCTATAGGGGTACATGTATTTGGAACTCTAAATCAAACACAGTTTGTGATAGCTCTTTGAAACTTGACACAATAAAGCAGTTTCAAGTTCTATCTTTATGGTTTTTTTGCTGTTGATGTAGCCCTAAGCAGAGACTGGCGAGAATCACTTTCATGGAAAGGGCCTGCCAAGCTTCTAAAAAACTACGAGTTGCCTGAAATCTCAGCACACACTTTTTCACCCAATCTTGATGAAACTTTCAGGTAATGATCAGTACACCAATCCCACTTGGCTTGCCAAAATTCGTTCTTCTAGGTTAAACCGTTCGTTGGCAGTAACGGGTTTCATTTTGAGCTTTCACTCTGTTTTCTCCTATAGGGATACATGTATTTGGAACTCTAAATCAAACACGGTTTGTGCTAGCTCTTTGAAACTTGACACAATAAAGCAGTTTCAAGTTCTATCTCTATGGTTTGTTTGCTGTTGATGTAGCCCTAAGCAGAGACTGGCGAGAATCACTTTCATGGAAAGGGCCTGCCAAGCTTCCAAAAAACTACGAGTTGCCTGAAATCTGAGCACACACTTTTTCACCCAATCTGGATGAAACTTTCAGGTAATGATCAGTACACCAATCCCACTTGGCTCGCCAAATTTCGTTCTTCTAGGTTAAACCGTTCGTTGGCAGTAACCGGTTTCATTTATAGGTTTCACTCTGTTTTCTCCTATAGGGATACATGTATTTGGAACTCTAAATCAAACACGGTTTGTGCTAGCTCTTTGAAACTTGACACAATAAAGCAGTTTCAAGTTCTATCTCTATGGTTTGTTTGCTGTTGATGTAGCCCTAAGCAGAGACTGGCGAGAATCACTTTCATGGAAAGGGCCTGCCAAGCTTCCAAAAAACTACGAGTTGCCTGAAATCTCAGCACACTCTTTTTAACCCAATCTTGATGAAACTTTCAGGTAATGATCAGTACACCAATCCCACTTGGCTCACCAAATTTCGTTCTTTTAGGTTAAACCGTTCATTGGCAGTAACCGGTTTCATTTTGAGGTTTCAATCTGTTTTCTCCTATTGCGATACATGTATTTGGAATTCTAAATCAAACACGGTTTGTGCTAGCTCTTTGAAACTTGACACAATAAAGCAGTTTCAAGTTCTATCTCTATGGTTTGTTTGCTGTTGATGTAGCCCTAAGCAGAGACTGGCGAGAATCACTTTCATGGAAAGGGCCTGCCAAGCTTCCAAAAAACTACGAGTTGCCTGAAATCTCAGCACATCCTTTTTCACCCAATCTTGATGAAACTTTCAGGTAATGATCAGTACACCAATCCCACTTGGCTCGCCAAGTTTCGTTCTTCTAGGTTAAACCGTTCGTTGGCAGTAACCGGTTTCATTTTGAGGTTTCACTCTGTTTTCTCCTATAGGGATACATGTATTTGGAACTCTAAATCAAACACGGTTTGTGCTAGCTCTTTGAAACTTGACACAATAAAGCAGTTTCAAGTTCTATCTCTATGGTTGGTTTGCTGTTGATGTAGCCCTAAGCAGAGACTGGCGAGAATCACTTTCATGGAAAGGGCCTGCCAAGCTTCCAAAAAACTATGAGTTGCCTGAAATCTCAGCACACACTTTTTCACCCAATCTTGATGAAACTTTCAGGTAATGATCAGTACACCAATCCCACTTGGCTCGCCAAATTTCGTTCTTCTAGGTTAAACCGTTCGTTTGCAGTAACCGGTTTCATATTGAGGTTTCTCTCTGTTTTCTCCTATAGGGATACATGTATTTGGAACTCTAAATAAAACACGGTTTGTGCTAGCTTTTTGAAACTTGACACAATAAAGCAGTTTCAAGTTCTATCTCTATGGTTTGTTTGCTGTTGATGTAGCCCTAAGCAGAGACTGGCGTGAATCACTTTCATGGAAAGGGCCTGCCAAGCTTCCAAAAAACTACGAGTTGCCTGAAATCTCAGCACACACTTTTTCACCCAATCTTGATGAAACTTTCAGGTAATGATCAGTACACCAATCCCACTTGGCTCCCCAAATTTCGTTCTTCTAGGTTAAACCGTTCGTTGGCAGTAACCGGTTTCATTTTGAGGTTTCACTCTGTTTTCTCCTATAGGGATACATGTATTTGGAACTCTAAATCAAATACGGTTTGTGCTAGCTCTTTGAAACTTGACACAATAAACAGTTTCAAGTTCTATCTCTATGGTTTGTTTGCTGTTGATGTAGCCCTAAGCAGAGACTGGCGAGAATCACTTTCATGGAAAGGGCCTGCCAAGCTTCCAAAAAACTACGAGTTGCCCGAAATCTCAGCACACACTTTTTCACCCAATCTTAATGAAACTTTCAGGTAAAGATCAGTACACCAATCCCACTTGGCTCGCCAAATTTCGTTCTTTTAGGTTAAACCGTTCGTTGGCAGTAACCGGTTCCATTTTGAGGTTTCACTCTGTTTTCTCCTATTGGGATACATGTAATTGGAACTCTAAATCAAACACGGTTTGTGCTATCTCTTTGAAACTTGACACAATAAAGCAGTTTCAAGTTCTATCTCTATGGTTTGTTTGCTGTTGATGTAGCCCTAAGCAGAGACTGGCGAGAATCACTTTCATGGAAAGGGCCTGCCAAGCTTCCAAAAAACTACGAGTTGCCTGAAATCTCAGCACACCCTTTTTCACCCAATCTTGATGAAACTTTCAGGTAATGATCAGTACACCAATCCCACTTGGCTCGCCAAATTTCGTTCTTCTAGGTTAAACCGTTCGTTGGCAGTAACCGGTTTCATTTTGAGGTTTCACTCTGTTTTCTCCTATAGGGATACATGTATTTGGAACTCTAAATCAAACACGGTTTGTGCTAGCTCTTTGAAACTTGACACAATAAAGCAGTTTCAAGTTCTATCTCTATGGTTTGTTTGCTGTTGATGTAGCCCTAAGCAGAGACTGGCGAGAATCACTTTCATGGAAAGGGCCTGCCAAGCTTCCAAAAAACTACGAGTTGCCCGAAATCTCAGCACACACTTTTTCAACCGGTCTTGATGAAACTTTCAGGTAATGATCAGTACACCAATCTCACTTGGGTTGCCAAATTTCGTTCTTCTAGGTTAAACCGTTCGTTGGCAGTAACCGGTTTCATTTTGAGGTCTCACTCTGTTTTCTCCTATAGGGATACATGTATTTGGAACTCTAAATCAAACACGGTTTGTGCTAGCTCTTTGAAAGTTGACACAATAAAGCAGTTTCAAGTTCTATCTCTATGGTTTGTTTGCTGTTGATGTAGCCCTAAGCAGAGACTGGCGAGAATCACATTCATGGAAAGGGCCTGCCAAGCTTCCAAAATACTACGAGTTGCCTGAAATCTCAGCACACACTTTTTCACCCAATCTTGATGAAACTTTCAGGAAATGATCAGTACACCAGTCCAACTTGGCTCGCCAAATTTCGTTCTTCTAGGTTAAACCGTTCGTTGGCAGTAACCGGTTTCATTTTGAGGTTTCACTCTGTTTTCTCCTACAGGGATACATGTATTGGGAACTCTAAATCAAACACGGTTTGTGCTAGCTCTTTGAAACTTGACACAATAAAGCAGTTTCAAGTTCTATCTCTATGGTTTGTTTGCTGTTTATGTAGCCCTAAGCAGAGACTGGCGAGAATCACTTTCATGGAAAAGGCCTGCCAAGCTTCCAAAAAACTACGAGTTGCCTGAAATCTCAGCACACCCTTTTTAACCCAATCTTGATGAAACTTTCAGATAATAATCAGTACACCAATCCCACTTGGCTCGCCAAATTTCGTTCTTTTAGGTTAAACCGTTCGTTGGCAGTAACCGGTTTCATTTTGAGGTTTCAATCTGTTTTCTCCTATAGCGATACATTTATTTGGAACTCTAAATCAAACACGGTTTGTGCTAGCTCTTTGAAACTTGACACAATAAAGCAGTTTCAAGTTCTATCTCTATGGTTTGTTTGCTGTTGATGTAGCCCTAAGCAGAGACTGGCGAGAATCACTTTCATGGAAAGGGCCTGCCAAGCTTCCAAAAAACTACGAGTTGCCTGAAATCTCAGCACACCCTTTTTCACCCAATCTTGATGAAACTTTCAGGTAATGATCAGTATACCAATCCCCCTTGGCTCGCCAAATTTCCTTTTTCTAGGTTAAACCGTTCGTTGGCAGTAACCAGTTTCATTTTGAGGTTTCACTCTGTTTTCTCCTATAGGGATACATGTATTTGGAACTCTAAATCAAACACGGTTTGTGCTACCTCTTTGAAACTTGACACAATAAAGCAGTTTCAAGTTCTATCTCTATGGTTGGTTTGCTGTTGATGTAGCCCTAAGCAGAGACTGGCGAGAATCACTTTCATGGAAAGGGCATGCCAAGCTTCCAAAAAACTACGAGTTGCCTGAAATCTCAGCACAACCTTTTTCACCCAATCTTGATGAAACTTTCAGGTAATGATCAGTACACCAATCAAACTTGGCTCACCAAGTTTCGTTCTTCTAGGTTAAACCGTTTCTTGGCAGTAACCGGTTTCATTTTGAGGTTTCACTCTGTTTTCTCCTATAGCGATACATGTATTTGGAACTCTAAATCAAACACGGTTTGTGCTAGCTCTTTGAAACTTGACACAATAAAGCAGTTTCAAGTTCTATCTCTATGGTTTGTTTGCTGTTGATGTAGCCCTAAGCAGAGACTGGCGAGAATCACTTTCATGGAAAGGGCCTGCCAAGCTTCCAAAAAACTACGAGTTGCCTGAAATCTCAGCACACACTTTTTCACCCAATCTTGATGAAACTTTCAGGTAATGATCAGTACACCAATCCCACTTGGCTCGCCAAATTTCGTTCTTCTAGGTTAAACCGTTCGTTGGCAGTAACCGGTTTCATTTTGAGGTTTCACTCTGTTTTCTCCTATAGGGATACATGTATTTGGAACTCTAAATCAAACACGGTTTGTGCTAGCTCTTTGAAACTTGACACAATAAAGCAGTTTCAAGTTCTATCTCTATCGTTTGTTTGCTGTTGATGTAGCCCTAAGCAGAGACTGGCGAGAATCACTTTCATGGAAAGGGCCTGCCAATCTTCCAAAAAACTACGATTTGCCTGAAATCTCAGCACACCCTTTTTAACCCAATCTTGATGAAACTTTCAGGTAATGATCAGTACACCAATCCCACTTGGCTCGCCAAATTTCGTTCTTCTAGGTTAAACCGTTCGTTGGCAGTAACCGGTTTCATTTTGAGGTTTCACTATGTTTTCTCCTATAGCAATACATGTATTTGGAACTCTAAATCAAACACGGTTTGTGCTAGCTCTTTGAAACTTGACACAATAAAGTAGTTTCAAGTTCTATCTCTATGGTTTGTTTGCTGTTGATGTAGCCCTAAGCAGAGACTGGCGAGAATCACTTTCATGGAAAGGGCCTGCCAAGCTTCCAAAAAACTACGAGTTGCCCGAAATCTCAGCACACACTTTTTCACCCATTCTTGATGAAACTTTCAGGTAATGATCAGTACACCAATCCCACTTGGCTCGCCAAATTTCGTTCTTCTAGGTTAAACCGTTCGTTGGCAGTAACCGGTTTCATTTTGAAGTTTCACTCTGTTTTCTTCTATAGGGATACATGTATTTGGAACTCTAAATCAAACACGGTTTGTGCTAGCTCTTTGAAACTTGACACAATAAAGCAGTTTCAAGTTCTATCTCTATGGTTTGTTTGCTGTTGATGTAGCCCTAAGAAGAGACAGGCGAGAATCACTTTCATGGAAAGGGCCTGCCAAGTTTCCAAAAAACTACGAGTTGCCTGAAATCTCAGCACACCCTTTTTCACCCAATCTTGATGAAACTTTCAGGTAATGATCAGAACACCAATCCCACTTTGCTCGCCAAATTTCGTTCTTCTAGGTTAAACCGTTCGTTGGCAGTAACCGGTTTCATTTTGATGTTTCACTCGGTTTTCTCCTATAGGGATACATGTATTTGGAACTCTAAATCAAACACGGTTTGTGCTAGCTCTTTGAAACTTGACACAATAAAGCAGTTTCAAGTTCTATCTCTATGGTTTGTTTGCTGTTGATGTAGCCCTAAGCAGAGACTGGCGAGAATCACTTTCATGGAAAGGGCATGCCAAGCTTCCAAAAAACTACGAGTTGCCTGAAATCTCAGGACACCCTTTTTCACCCAATCTTGATGAAACTTTCAGGTAATGATCAGTACACCAATCAGACTTGGCTCGCCAAATTTCGTTCTTCTAGGTTAAACCGTTCCTTGGCAGTAACCGGTTTCATTTTGAGGTTTCACTCTGTTTTCTCCTATAGCGATACATGTATTTGGAACTCTAAATCAAACACGGTTTTTGCTAGCTCTTTGAATCTTGACACAGTAAAGCAGTTTCAAGTTCTATCTCTATGGTTTGTTTGCTGTTGATGTAGCCCTAAGCAGAGACTGGTGATAATCACTTTCATGGAAAGGGCCTGCCAAGCCTCCAAAAAACTACGTGTTGCCTGAAATCTCAGCAAACACTTTTTCACCCAATCTTGATGAAACTTCAGGTAATGATCAGTACACCAATCCCACTTGGCTCGTCAAATTTTGTTCTTCTAGGTTAAACCGTTCGTTGGCAGTAACCGGTTTCATTTTGAGGTTTCACTCTGTTTTCTCCTATAGCGATACATGTATTTGGAACTCTAAATCAAACACGGTTTGTGCTAGCTCTTTGAAACTTGACACAGTAAAGCAGTTTCAAGTTCTATCTCTATGGTTTGTTTGCTGTTGATGTAGCCCTAAGCAGAGACTGGTGATAATCACTTTCATGGAAAGGGCCTGCCAAGCCTCCAAAAAACTACGTGTTGCCTGAAATCTCAGCAAACACTTTTTCACCCAATCTTGATGAAACTTCAGGTAATGATCAGTACACCAATCCCACTTGGCTCGTCAAATTTTGTTCTTCTAGGTTAAACCGTTCGTTGGCAGTAACCGGTTTCATTTTGAGGTTTCACTCTGTTTTCTCCTATAGGGATACATGTATTGGGAACTCTAAATCAAACACGGTTTGTGCTAGCTCTTTGAAACTTGACACAATAAAGCAGTTTCAAGTTCTATCTCTATGGTTTGTTTGCTGTTGATGTAGCCCTAAGCAGAGACTGGCGAGAATCACTTTCATGAAAAGGGCCTGCCAAGCTTCCAAAAAACTACGAGTTGCCTGAAATCTCAGCACACCCTTTTTCACCCAATCTTGATGAAACTTTCAGGTAATGATCAGTACACCAATCCCACTTGGCTCGCCAAATTTCGTTCTTCTAGGTTAAACCGTTCGTTGGCAGTAACCGGTTTCATTTTGAGGTTTCACTCTGTTTTCTCCTATAGGGATACATGTATTTGGAACTCTAAATCAAACACGGTTTGTGCTAGCTCTTTGAAACTTGACACAATAAAGCAGTTTCAAGTTCTATCTCTATCGTTTGTTTGCTGTTGATGTAGCCCTAAGCAGAGACTGGCGAGAATCACTTTCATGGAAAGGGCCTGCCAATCTTCCAAAAAACTACGATTTGCCTGAAATCTCAGCACACCCTTTTTAACCCAATCTTGATGAAACTTTCAGGTAATGATCAGTACACCAATCCCACTTGGCTCGCCAAATTTCGTTCTTCTAGGTTAAACCGTTCGTTGGCAGTAACCGGTTTCATTTTGAGGTTTCACTATGTTTTCTCCTATAGCGATACATGTATTTGGAACTCTAAATCAAACACGGTTTGTGCTAGCTCTTTGAAACTTGACACAATAAAGTAGTTTCAAGTTCTATCTCTATGGTTTGTTTGCTGTTGATGTAGCCCTAAGCAGAGACTGGCGAGAATCACTTTCATGGAAAGGGCCTGCCAAGCTTCCAAAAAACTACGAGTTGCCCGAAATCTCAGCACACACTTTTTCACCCATTCTTGATGAAACTTTCAGGTAATGATCAGGACACCAATCCCACTTGGCTCGCCAAATTTCGTTCTTCTAGGTTAAACCGTTCGTTGGCAGTAACCGGTTTCATTTTGAAGTTTCACTCTGTTTTCTTCTATAGGGATACATGTATTTGGAACTCTAAATCAAACACGGTTTGTGCTAGCTCTTTGAAACTTGACACAATAAAGCAGTTTCAAGTTCTATCTCTATGGTTTGTTTGCTGTTGATGTAGCCCTAAGAAGAGACAGGCGAGAATCACTTTCATGGAAAGGGCCTGCCAAGTATCCAAAAAACTACGAGTTGCCTGAAATCTCAGCACACCCTTTTTCACCCAATCTTGATGAAACTTTCAGGTAATGATCAGTACACCAATCCCACTTTGCTCGCCAAATTTCTTTCTTCTAGGTTAAACCGTTCGTTGGCAGTAACCGGTTTCATTTTGATGTTTCACTCGGTTTTCTCCTATAGGGATACATGTATTTGGAACTCTAAATCAAACACGGTTTGTGCTAGCTCTTTGAAACTTGACACAATAAAGCAGTTTCAAGTTCTATCTCTATGGTTTGTTTGCTGTTGATGTAGCCCTAAGCAGAGACTGGCGAGAATCACTTTCATGGAAAGGGCATGCCAAGCTTCCAAAAAACTACGAGTTGCCTGAAATCTCAGGACACCCTTTTTCACCCAATTTTGATGAAACTTTCAGGTAATGATCAGTACACCAATCAGACTTGGCTCGCCAAATTTCGTTCTTCTAGGTTAAACCGTTCCTTGGCAGTAACCGGTTTCATTTTGAGGTTTCACTCTGTTTTCTCCTATAGCGATACATGTATTTGGAACTCTAAATCAAACACGGTTTTTGCTAGCTCTTTGAATCTTGACACAGTAAAGCAGTTTCAAGTTCTATCTCTATGGTTTGTTTGCTGTTGATGTAGCCCTAAGCAGAGACTGGTGATAATCACTTTCATGGAAAGGGCCTGCCAAGCCTCCAAAAAACTACGTGTTGCCTGAAATCTCAGCAAACACTTTTTCACCCAATCTTGATGAAACTTCAGGTAATGATCAGTACACCAATCCCACTTGGCTCGTCAAATTTTGTTCTTCTAGGTTAAACCGTTCGTTGGCAGTAACCGGTTTCATTTTGAGGTTTCACTCTGTTTTCTCCTATAGCGATACATGTATTTGGAACTCTAAATCAAACACGGTTTGTGCTAGCTCTTTGAAACTTGACACAGTAAAGCAGTTTCAAGTTCAATCTCTATGGTTTGTTTGCTGTTGATGTAGCCCTAAGCAGAGACTGGTGATAATCACTTTCATGGAAAGGGCCTGCCAAGCCTCCAAAAAACTACGTGTTGCCTGAAATCTCAGCAAACACTTTTTCACCCAATCTTGATGAAACTTCAGGTAATGATCAGTACACCAATCCCACTTGGCTCGTCAAATTTTGTTCTTCTAGGTTAAACCGTTCGTTGGCAGTAACCGGTTTCATTTTGAGGTTTCACTCTGTTTTCTCCTATAGGGATACATGTATTGGGAACTCTAAATCAAACACGGTTTGTGCTAGCTCTTTGAAACTTGACACAATAAAGCAGTTTCAAGTTCTATCTCTATGGTTTGTTTGCTGTTGATGTAGCCCTAAGCAGAGACTGGCGAGAATCACTTTCATGAAAAGGGCCTGCCAAGCTTCCAAAAAACTACGAGTTGCCTGAAATCTCAGCACACCCTTTTTCACCCAATCTTGATGAAACTTTCAGGTAATGATCAGTACACCAATCCCACTTGGCTCGCCAAATTTCGTTCTTCTAGGTTAAACCGTTCGTTGGCAGTAACCGGTTTCATTTTGAGGTTTCACTCTGTTTTCTCCTATAGGGATACATGTATTTGGAACTCTAAATCAAACACGGTTTGTGCTAGCTCTTTGAAAGTTGACACAATAAAGCAGTTTCAAGTTCTATCTCTATGGTTTGTTTGCTGTTGATGTAGCCCTAAGCAGAGACTGGCGAGAATCACATTCATGGAAAGGGCCTGCCAAGCTTCCAAAATACTACGAGTTGCCTGAAATCTCAGCACACACTTTTTCACCCAATCTTGATGAAACTTTCAGGTAATGATCAGTACACCAATCCTACTTGGCTCGCCAAATTTCGTTCTTCTAGATTAAACCGTTCGTTGGCAGTAACCGGTTTCATTTTGAGGTTTCACTCTGTTTTCTCCTATAGGGATACATGTATTTGGAACTCTAAATCAAACACGGTTTGTGCTAGCTCTTTGAAACTTGACACAATAAAGCAGTTTCAAGTTCTATCTCTATGGTTTGTTTGCTGTTGATGTAGCCCTAACCAGAGACTGGCGAGAATCACTATCATGGAAAGGGCCTGCCAAGCTTCCAAAAAACTACGAGTTGCCTGAAATCTCAGCACACCCTTTTTCACCCAATCTTGATGAAACTTTCAGGTAATGATCAGTACACCAATCCCACTTGGCTCGCCAAATTTCTTTCTTCTAGGTTAAACCGTTCGTTGGCAGTAACCGGTTTCATTTTGAGGTTTCACTCTGTTTTCTCCTATAGCGTTACATGTATT
>NW_027525299.1:0-21346 GCF_052094955.1 Ictidomys tridecemlineatus | reverse complement strand
GGGCTGCCTGCTCAAGCCGAGGACCCCACGGGGGGATCCCAGGAGGAGGCTGGGGCGGGAGGAGGAGCTGGGTTCTTTGGAGGTGGACCGAAGGCTGCCTCGCTGGTCTGTGCGAGCCTGGGGGTCCCCCGCAAGGTTGGCTGAGATTCCTCCCGTCGCTGGGTCCTCCAGGACCGGGTGAAGGGTGGACCGTGGAGGGGACATCCCACTCTGGGTGGTCTGCGGTCCAGGGAGGCCCGTCAGGCGAGGCTCAGTGCGTCCCCAGGTCCCCTGGCAGCCCCTGAAACCACTTTCTGTCGCCTGGTTTCGAATATTTCCTCCAACTGGCCATCCTCCTGCCTCAGCCTCCCAGATGGCTGGGATCACAGTCGCGGTTGTCCACAGCCCCCCCCCCCCCGTGGACATCACATTCTCGTGGCCATCACGGACTAGGTGGCCTTTTCGTCCTGTGCATGATGTTCTCCGATTTCGTGTCTGACGAAGCAGCTTTCGGAGGCCCATGCCTTTTCACGGTTGAGTAATATTCCATTTTGCCGGTGGACCTCCATCCCTTTTCATGGTTGACTAATATTCCACCCAGTGGACAGGCCCCATGTGAGCCCGAATGCCTGCACCCAGGGACACAGTTGGATGATTTCCACCTTTGGCTACCGGGAAGGCGGAAGCCACCGCCCATGAGCTGTGTCCCACCTGCCTTTGACAATCTGGCAGACACCGTGAAAGGCCCCTCTCAGTCCCCAAACAGGTGCTGGCCATCCAGCCCCGGAAGCCCACCCCCGACCCAGGCTGGACCTGCGCCTTGCACAGAGAAATACTAGAGGAGAAGCACGGACCCGTCCATCTTGCCCAGGAGGCTGCGTCCAAAAGGTGGAAATGTCACCGTGACCTCTGACCTGTCCCCTTGCCAAACCCAAAGGTCTATCGCTGGGCACCGAGTCGGCTCATCCGAGCTGAGACTCTGAGCTGCCCTGTCGGGGATCCCAGGTGGCCAGGACGCCCGGTCCCAGCTCACCCAGGTCACGTCCAAAGGCCCTGTGGCCAGCTGTGGGTCTGCCCTGTAGGAAGGAGTGGCATCCCCAGCCCTCTGTCCCTTCTCCCCCGGGGTCAGCGCATCTTACCAGCCCGTGACAGCAGAGCCCGGCTCCTCCTCGGCTCCCACTCGGGTGTCCCCAGCCCCGAATCTGTCGCTGTCTTTGATTTTCGTTTACTGGAAAAAGTCTCCACAAAGAGAAACCGAACTTGCTGGTTCCCTCGGGCGTCCTGCAGGCTGCGGGCGGCGCCTCCCGGAGGCCCCGGGTCAGGTCCTCCTGGGGGTCAGCGGCCCGGCGCTGCCTCCTTGCAGAGTGTCATTGTCCCCTTGGGTCCCCGCGCCGCGTTCCTCTTTGTGGCATTGATAATTACTGCTCAGCACTCGCCGCCGGGTTGAGTAACTTCCTGCCACCTGATAAGCACCCAGGCCCGGCCTCCCACGGCCTCCGCCTCCGCCATCCCGGGAGGAGCCCTGCGTGGCCATGAGGCAGCGGCCCGGCTCTCAAGGGGTCCTGGCAGGCCACCGGCCACGGGCTTGGCTTCACTGTGTTGCAACGGGCGTGTCCCTGAGCTCAGCAAAGACGTCCCAGACCATCTCCCAGCCTCCTCCCTGGCCTCGCTCCCGGGCCTCCTCCCCGACCCTGAAGCCTCCTCAGGAGCCCGCAGGGGGACAGTGTCCACGCCAACCTGGACCGAGTGGGGAATGGGGGCGATCAGGAGCAGTTAACCTGAGACCCTCGTGGATTATCAAGGGACAGTGTGCTCTCGGGAGGCTGAAGAGGACACGCAGACCCAGAGGACGAGCCCCGTGGAGACTGCAGTGAGGGGCCACCCGCCCAGGGCCACCTGGAGCCCAGGAGCTGGAGAGGCAGGAGGGGCCCCTGGAGCCCTGGAGGGAGCTCAGCCGGGGACCCTGGTCCAGCCTCCGCCCTCCAGGGCCAGGGGACTGGACTCCTGTGGTTTGGGTCTTGGGACATGTGGCTATTTTTTCCGGACCCCACTTATTCGACAGCCACCTGCCCTGGTCACGTATCCTGCGGGCGGGCAACCGCTGCTGGACATGCAAGCTGTCCCTTCCCCAGTGGACGGGCAGACTGTCCCCCCTCCAGGGCGATGCGTGTCCTTTTAAGAATCCAGCCGTTCTGCAACGCACACAGTAGGTCTGAAGGGCCAGGGTGCAGTGGCCAGGTCCCTCTTGGCCTGGGACCTCGGTGCACAAACCATGGTCCAGCAGACGGGACAAATGGCTTGTGCTGAGGGGACACCTCAGCCGTGGGCCGGTGGACGGCCACCCGCCGCATGCCTGGCCACCTGGGGGCATTTACAACCTGGTGCTGGGCAGAGACGGGCAGGGATGGACAGGGCGGGGCACCGGGAGATGTGGGCGGGGCCAGGATGCCCAGGGCGGGTACAGGAAGATGTGGGCGGGGCCAAGGATGCACAGGGCGGGGCAATTAGGGAGATGTAGGCGGGGCCAGGAATGGATGGGCGGGACACTGGGGAGATGTGGGCGGGGCCAGGGATGCAAAGGGCGGGGCATTAGGGAGATGTAGGCGGGGCCAGGAATGGATGGGCAGGACACTGGGGAGATGTGGGCGGGGCCAGGGATGCACAGGGAGATGTGGGCGGGGCCAAAGATGCACAGGGCGGGACAATTAGGGAGATGTAGGCGGGGCCAGGAATGGATAGGCAGGACACTGGGGAGATGTGGGCGGGGCCAGGGATGCAAAGGGCGGGGCATTAGGGAGATGTGGGCGGGCCAGGAATGCAAAGGCGGAGCCAGGGATCCAAAGGGGGGCATTAGGGGGATGTGGGCAGGGCCAATGATGCACAGGGCGGGCCTTAGGGAGATGTGGGCGGGGCCAGGGATGCACAGGGCGGGGCACTGGAGGATGTGGGCGGGGCCAGGAATGCACAGGGCGGGCAGTGGAGGATGTGGGCGGGGCCAGGCCTGGGCACAGGGAGGGGCCGTCAGGAGACGGAGGCTGAGCTGTCCCTGGGGACACACTTGGGCTGCCAGATGCTCTGATAGGAGACTGGCCAGACCTTAAGGGGTCACCCGGCTCTCCGGGACCGGCACAGGTCTCTCTCCAGCTGTCGGAGAGCAGGGAACTGGAGGACGGGGCTTGTGCCTTCTGTCCCTCTGTCCTGCCCCGTTGTCCTGTCAGTCCCTCTGTCCCTAGTCCCCATCCCTTGTTTCCGCAGACGGATGGAGCCCAGGGGTGCTTCCCCACGGAGCCCAGCCCCGGCCCTTTCCTGTCTTATTTAGAGACAGGGTCTCCCTAAGTTGCTTAGATCCCTGCTGAGGCTGGCCTCCAACTTGCCGTCCTCCTGCCTCAGCCTCCAGAGCCACTGGGATCCCAGGCACGGCCAGATTTTCTTATTGGGTACTCAGTGCCGAGGAATCGGATCCCAGGAGCACCCAGGGCTGCCTGCCAAGACGCCCAGCGACCCGGGGCACGGCCGGGAGAGGTCCAGCTGGGAAGCCCTCCTGCCCACCTGGAGCCCTGGGGGACTTTTAAAGTGTCCTGTGGCGGCTGGTGTGGGACAGGACGGAGGGTCGAGGCCCCCCGTGCTGCAGGAGGAGGAGCCGAGGCCTGGGCAGGTCAGGGCTGTGCACGTGCCAGGGACAGGGTGGGGAGGCCACGAGGAACAGAAAGGAGGAACCGGGAAGAGGCTCTGGGCCAGTGGAGGCCACCGGGGTGCAGCTGGGCCGTGGGGACCCAAAATAGGGCCGTTTCGACACAGCCAGGTGCACCTGTGCAGGCCGGCGGTTGGGCCGGGCAGGGAGAGCCCGTGGTTGCCCTGGAAACCAGCTCACCAGCTCCAGGGACAGCCAGCGACGCCCAGTGACACAGCGCCGCAGGGTCAGGGCAGCTCTGCAGGAGGACTGAGGCAGGAGGTGCCCAACCGGGGACCCTCAGGCGTCCCTCTAACCCAGCGGCTGCAGCCCCGAGCCGGTTCCCAGGCCCTTGTGAGGAGTATCCAGAGACGGTTCCCGCTGAGGGGCTGAGGCTGGCCTCCAACTAGCCATCCTCCTGCCTCAGCCTCCAGAGCGGCTGGGGATCCCAGGCGTGAGTCTGTGCCCCCGGCTCAGTCTGTCAGGATCATCATAGACGATTGCAGTGTCACCGTGACGGGCTCTGTGACATTCATCGTGCATCTATATGAGGATATCTATTCATACGCAGTCCACACAGTGCGTACTATTTATATACAATGTGATATTGTATATTTTATCATACATATTAATATATTTTTTATGTATATATCACATTATTCTGTATATTCTATATCATGTATATATTTAGTATTTATATCATACCTGACATATTTTGGATGCTGTCTTACCTACAAAAGAAAAAAAAAAAAAACAAAACCTTTTCCCCTCGAAGTCGTTTTCCTCGGGTATTTTGTCACAGTAAAGAAAAGGTGACCCACACACCCGGAGAAGCTGATGGAGGCCCCTGGGCCCACTGACCGGCCAAGAGGCGACGCTCTGTCGGGGCGCCCTGAGGACGCGGGCACCGGGGGCCGAGAGCCACTCACCCAGAGTCACACTGGTCGGGGACACCTTGCTTCTGCCCAGCTTCGTCGGCTTGCAGTCCCAGGGCCATGTCCAGGGCGGTGTCCCAAGCTCCGGTTGGGGGCAGGTGGGCGTCTGGAATCCGCTTCCCCCCCCCCCCCCCGCGGAGAGGGAAGGTGGTGGAAAACAAGAGAAGGAGCAGCCACAAGTTCCAGATCAGAGCCCTGTCACTTTGCAGTGAGGGCTGAGGGGTGGTTAAGATTTCACGGGGCTCCTCCTCTGTCTGCGTCCCCTCCTCTGTCTCTTGGGAGGACACGGCCATGGATCGAGGGCCCCCTGACCAAGGAGGAGCCCATCTCAGGGCCCTTCACTAGAAACCGTCCTTGTCCCCTGGCTTGGGCGGGCCTGGCCTCTGGGACCCCACAGTGTCCTGCGGGATTCCCCCACATGTGGGGCTTCCCTAGTGAACTTTCCCAGCGAAGGCGCTTCCGGCCACAGGCCTGGCAGCAGGACTCACCCTCGCGATCTGGGGGGACACATTACTCCACATGTCCCCATGGCCATGACAACGGACCCTCGGACCTCCCCACTGAAGTCCCGGGACCCTGCTGCTGCCTGAGAATGGGCAGGTCCCACTGGTCCATCTTCCTGGGTCTTGGCGGACGCCCAGGAGCCCCTCGGACCGTCCCCGGGCTGGTGTCCAGGGACCAAGGGGTGACACACAGTGGACTGTGTCCTCGTGGGCACCCTGTCTGCCATTTCTGCACCCCGGGGGGCCAGAGAGGCTTCGGAGAGCTGGACATCGAGGAGAGCATCACCCCCAATCCACCCCGTGTCCCAGGTGGAAGCATCTGTCCCCAGGACACATGGCCGGTCCAGGACCGGGGATGGACTCCTCCTGGGTCAGGGGGCCCTCAGGCCATGGCCGTGTCCTCCCCAGAGACAGAGGAGGGGACACAGACCCAGAGGAGGAGCCCCGTGGGGACGGAGGCAGGGACTGCAGGGACAGGTGGCCCTGGAGCGGGCTCCTCCTGGGCGGGGGGCTCCGGTCTCCCAGAAGGACTTGTCTCCGGGCTGCGCGGTCCCCTGTCCCAACCTCAGTGCTGCGTCACCCCCCTGACCCCTTATCAGCAGGGACGGCTGGAGGCCGTGGCTCCCCGGGGTTGCGACAGGTCCTCTGGGGTCCCGGGCTCCCGGTGTCCTGCCGGCCGCGGGGACAGCCAGATAGCGGAGGAAGTCTTGTGAAAGTCCCTTATCGCCAACCCGCGAGGTTTTGCAATTAAAATCTTTAATTCCTTTGGGGGCCGGGGAGGGGACCCAGGGGCACTCAGCCCTGAGCCCCGTCCCCAGCCATTTTAATTTTTTAATTTAGACGCAGGGTCTCCCTGAGTTGCTTAGGGGCTCGCGGAGTTGCTGAGGCTGGCCTCCACCTTGCCATCCTCCTGCCTCAGCCTCCGGAGCATCCGGGAGTAGGGGCGTGAGCGGCGGCGCCCGGCTTATCTTTTCCTGGGGGGAGGAGGCAGAGGCTGAGGAGGACCCGGTGTGCTTCAGCATGTCCCCCAGGAGGGTCAGAGCCCGTCCCGGGACACAAGGGACATCTTTGGGAGAGGGCCGGGGCGCGGAACTCGTCCCTCTGCTCGTCCACGGGCCAATTACGGTGTTTCCTCCACGGCAAGGACGTCCTCGGGATCCTGGGAGTCTGGTGGAGGCTGGGACTCGACCCAGGTGAGCTAGGAGGGAGAAGAAATCACGCCGGTGAGATGGTCCACAAATGACCCTCTGGTTGTCCCGCCAGGAAGGCCTGTCGGAGCCTAGCACTGTCCACAACAGCCACAAGGTGGAAACCACCCAAGTGTCCACCGGTGTTTCAAGAGATCCACAGAACAGTGTCCAGAGACTCGGTGGAATATTACACAGCCAAGAAAAGGAATGGGGCTCTGATACCAGCTCAGAGGACCTTGCTCCCTCCCGACCCCCGGCGACACTCAGGACCTTCTGTGCTGGACACAGAGGTCTCCGTGGTGGGTGCGACAGGGTCTCCGGGGTCTCGGGCTCCTGGTGTCCAGCTGGGCCTAGAGCAGCCTCAGCCAAGGCACAACGCTGTCCTTGTCCCCTTGCTCAGGGACACGCTCAGCGGCTGCAGCTTGGGGACCCACCTGATTTGACGCGAAGTCGCTGGTCACTTCCGCTTTCACCCGCGGGATGGGCGGGAACAGCCTTCGCCACAGCGAGTACCTGGCCGGGGACAGGGAGCCTGAGGGGCAGCGTCCTGCTCCGGGGCGCGGCTCCGCCCACAGGACGTGCCCACTGGACCTGGCTCGCTGTGGGCTGCCCGTCAGGGTCGCTCTACAAGGAGCAGGGCCCGAGGAGGGCTTTCTTGCACCCGGATGCACCTGTCACAATTTCTGGGGCGACAGCTCAGCAGAGAAATGGAGCCCCACCCAGGAGCGGAGACGTGTCACCCCCAGGAGAAGTTCCAGAGCTGTCGCCTCAGCTCTTCAGGGGGTCACTCAGTCAAACCGTGCATGCACCAGCCAGGCGAGTGGCCCACGCCTGTCATCCCAGCAGCTGGGGAGGCTGAGGCAGGAGGATCACGGGTTCAAAGCCAGCCTCAGCCAAAGGGAGGCCTAAGCAGCTCAGGGAGACCCTGTCTCTAAGTAAAATGCAAAATAGGACTGGGATGGGGCTCAGGGGTCAGTGCGCCCCTGAGGTCCATCCTGTACCTGCAGGACTAGGGGCTCCGGGCTCCCTAAGCACCCCAAGACTGACCAGCACCTCCACTGCTCCCCTGGGGCCCCACGCCTTTGATTGACGTCCTCCCTGGGGAGAAGCCTGGGGCAGAGGGCAGCACACACAGCTCTTGGCCAGGATGTGCGCAGGTACCCGGGGCTTCCATGACGTCTGAATCCCGCACGAACAGTGCAAGTGACCCCTCTAGGTGCAGTGACCCCTGCAGACCCCAGGGAACTTGAAAACCCCTCCGCACTTTAACGCACAAGGCCAGACTTTGCGCCTGGGGCAGACGCGCAGGGCTGCTCCGCAGCGCCCCCATGGGCGGACCGTGGAATTGCAGTGGCCACATCTGGGGATTCAGTCGCCTGGGGCAGATGCGCACATGAGACTTGGCAGCGCCCCTATGGGCGGAATAAGGGATTGCAGGGGCCACGCCCTGGGATTAATGCCGCCTGGGGCAGATGTGCATTGCTGCTCTGCAGCGCCCCCATGGGTGGACCGAGTAATTGCAGTGACCACATCCGGGTCCCCATGGACGGATTCCGGAATTGCAGTAACCACCTGCGGGGATTAAGTCGCCTGGGGCAGGTGGGGCTCTGCAGCGCCCCCATGGTCAGATGAGGAATTGCAGTGGCCACATCCGGGGATTAAGTCCCCCAGGGCAGATGGGCAAGTTAGGCTCCGCAGCGCCTCCAGGGGTGAACGGAGGAATTGCAGGGGGCGGAGCAGGCTTTGCAAATTTGGCGAATTGAAGAAATGGGGTAATTCGCACTCTAGCCCCGTTTTTGTTGCAATGATAGGGACGCAGCCCATGCCCTTGCTGATGCACGGCAACTGCTCTACTACGGAGCAACACGCCCAGCCCTCTTATGAGGAGCCCTGGACACAGACATGGGCTCTGTCCAGTTCCAGAACATTCGAATTACCACAAAGGAGGCTGCACCTATGAGCAGTCCCTCCGCGTGCACTCCTGGTCCCGGCCTGAGCAACCCTAGTGCGGTCAGCGCTGCGGATTTGCCTGCTCTGCTCTCTGTGGTCACGGGGGTCTGAGCCACTTTGCCAAGTGGGATCGTTTCAATGCCACTCAAAGTCACCTTTTGCAAAGGAACATGAGGACCACCGTGGACAGGGTGGCTGCCCCCACCACCAGCACCACCAGGGTCACAGGGATGTTGCCGTATCCCTCTTCTGGGGTGCCTGATGAGGAAGAAGAGCAGAGGGTCAAGAGGGACCAGTAGCCGGGCTCTACGCACAACCTCTTTATGACTTCAGCTGGGGACAGGAATCAGGGCTGCATCATGCATAGATGTGGTCATCTCATCTCCAGGACCCTGACGGGAGCCTCCTTCCTGGGGAATCCGGGAGTGCGAGAGGCCAGCCTCATGCAGGACTTAGCCCTGGGCAGACTCTCAGCAGCACTTCCCAGCACAGACGGGGTGAATCAGGTGGCGGGACTGAGTCAGAGGGTCCCCCCCCCCCCGTGGCCGGCTCAGTGTCCACACGGCCCCAGGAGCCACCCTGGAGCCGGGCACCTACCGAAGCGCAGCGTCCGGCTCCATTCGCTCCAGATCTCGTTGCGCTGGTACTTGACCCTCAGGCGCACGGTGTTCTCCGTGCGCGAGTCGGAGCTGGGTGGCCAGTACTCGTTTTCGTCTTTCCCATCTAGAAAGACCTTTGAAAGGAAAAGGGGTCCGTGCTGGGGACCCAGGTGGAACCGGGAGGGGGGGCAGCATGAATGTCCGCGGCCCCTGAGGGTCGCCTATCGCCTGGGCTGGACACGGACATGCATCTTCTGCTCCCTGCCTGTGGCGCCCTCCCAGGACATGCACAGGACACAAGTGCCCTCCCAGACCAGGCCACCTGTCCCCCCACGGAGGGGTCTACAGCTGCAGAGGCTGGGAGGAGCAGATCAGCTGCCCAGTGGTCAGAGCAGCAAAGACCTCGTGCCCTTGATCCACAGGGAAATCTCTGAGCTGGGCAGGGGCAAGGGAAGGACCAGGACATCTCCTTCTGGGCCAGTGGCCGTCTCCATTCCCTAGAAGGCGAGCTGGTCACACCTTTCAGCACTGGCCAGCACCTTGGGCATCCCGGGGATTGACACCGCCTGGGGCAGATGGACACGGGAGCCTCCACAGCGCCCCCAGAGGCGGACTGAGGAATTGCAGTAGCTACACCCGCGGATTAACGCCTCCTGGGCAGATGGACTTGTGAGCCTCCATAGCGCCCCCAGAGTGGGACGCAGGAATTGCAGTAGCCACATCCGGGGATTAAGTCGCCTGGGGCAGATGAGGCTCTACAGCGCCTCCATGGGCAGACTGAGGAATTGCAGTAGCCACATCCGGGGATTAAGTTGCCTGGGGCATGTGAGCTTCTTCAGCGCCCCCAGGGTGTGGACCAAGGGATTGCAGCAGCCACATCCGGGGGCATTAAGTCTCCTGGGGCAGATGAGGCTCTGCAGCGCCTCCATGGGCAGAGCGACGAATTGCAGTAGCTACATCCGGGTATTTGGTTGCCTGGGGCAGATTAGGTTCTGAAGCGCCCCCAGGGGCAGACGGAGGAATTGCAGGGGGGCAGAGCAGGCCTTGCCCACATCTGCCCCCCAGGTGGATCCTGACGCTCCTTCCATTTCTCTGTGCCACTCAAACTGTGGTCCACGGGCTGCGGGAGCCGGTGGCAGGTCAGGGCTCAGCAGGGACCTGAGAATCAGGCTCCCAGGTGCAGGAGCCACGAGCACCTGCAGGCGCAGGACCCTGCTGCCCCACGTGACCCCTCCTCTGTCTCTTGGGAGGGACACGGCCATTGCATGAGGGCCCCCTGACCCATCTCAGGGCCGTCCACTAACTAGGTCCACCGTCCTTATTTCTGAGGTCCCCTCTGAAATCCCGGGTGGGTCCTGCCCAGCGCACTGTGCATTCTGAGGTCAGCCGGGAGCAGCTGGTTTGCACGAGGGGCTGGTCCGTGTGCCGTGTGCACCGTGCGCCCAGGTTGGACGGAGCCCGCCTCTTCTGGCCCCGCTGCCTGGTGACCACCCATGGGCCCCGGGGACTGTGGCTGAGCTCAGATCATCTGTGAGGTCTTTAAGGGCTTGAGCCCAGGCTTCTGGGGAGGAGAGAGATACTCACAGGGTCTCTCTTCGGCGAGCCGCTCTGTAAAAAGAAACAGAGCGAGAAGAGGGTCAGTGACTCTGTTTTTTTATTTTCTATTTTATTTTTTTTGTCTGTAGCCAACGTGGACAGTGACCCTAATCCCCAGAGCTGCAGCGAAGATCATTTCACACTGAAACCCGGCGTGAGACCCCAGCAGCACAGGGCCCCTCCTTGCAGCTTGGGTCATCTGAGTGACCGTGGCACACTTCTGGGAAGGAGGCCACCGTAACCCCCCCCCCCCTCTTCCCAATGACTTCATTCCAGGAAGGAGAGGGAAATGGGACGCTGTCATCAAATCCCGTTTTTATGGCGCCTGCACAATCAGACACTGCCACGTCTCGCTTATCTCCATCTCGTTCCCTTAAAAACACGTTCGTCTTCCCGGAGAAACAATACCTTCTTGTACAGGCCCCTTTCCTCCCCTTCCGGTTATTGAAGCCTCTACTTTAGACGTTTATGGGCTACTTGTTTTAGGAGCTCCCACGAGCAGTTGAACAAACCTTGTGGGGTTTTTTTGGTTTTTTTTTTTCCGCCTGCGGATAAAATGCATCTTGTGTTTAATTTGCAGGCCCCCAGAACCAGACATAAAGGGATAGAAAAGTGTTTTCCTCACTGAAATGAAGATCCCTGTCCCTAGGCCTCCCTGGATGGCAAAGGTTCTCTGGGGACGATAATGAAGGAGAACAGAGTGGACTTCCAAGGTCCGCTGAGGAGTGGACATGGGGGTCATCCTGGGCCCCTGGGGCTCCACAGAGGGGACGGCACTAGGGTCTGGACTGTGAGCAGGAGGGGCACCTGTGTGTGCTCACTGCTGTGCAATTACCCGTGTGTGGTCACCTGTCTGAGGTCACTTGTGTGTAGTTATTAAGGTCACCTGTGTGTGGTCACCTGCATCAGGGCCCCTGAGTGTGTTCCCCTGCCTGAGGTCACCTGTGTGACCTGTGGGGAGCCAGGGAACCCTGGCCGTCCCTAGAGGGGCTCTGGGAGGACCGGGCTGCATGACCCTGCAGTGACCAGAGGTGAAGAGCAGCCCCCGACTGAGCAGAGATGACAGTGAGACACACAGAGGAACTTCCCTGTGGGAACCAGACCCCAGGGGCCACAGGGAGACGCGGGTCAGTACCGTCCTCTGGATGTCCAGCTCGTACCGGAAGGTGCTGCTCGCTAGGTCGTACCTCCGGTGGGGGTTGAGCCACCGGATGACGTGGCTGTGGCTGGACGCGTTGTAGTGGATGGTGACGTTCGCCGGCGGGTTGTACTTCTCTGCAGTAGAGAGCCCCGGAGTGACGCACCTGCAGGACAGGCCTGGGCAGGTCCTGGGCCTCCTGTGTCCCCGTTCCCTCTCTTTTCTGTTTGGTACCGGGACACTGGACCCCTGAGCCCCGCCCCCAGCCCTATTTTGCATTTTATTTAGGGACAGGGTCTCCCTAAGCTGCTCACGGCCTCGCTTTGGCCGAGGCTGGCTTTGACCTCGAGATCCTCCTGCCTCGGCCTCCCCGGCTGTTGGGATGGCAGGCGCCCGGCTGCATGTCCTCTCCCCGAGCAAATCCCTCCAGTCCCGGGGACACCAGTCACCAGCGCCTGCATGGCTCAGGAACACCAGTAAAACCCAGGAGCTGGGGACTGGGGGACACGGGGACTCCAGGCCTGCCCCCCAGGAACCAAACCATGCCAGGAACCAGGACCCTGCTGGACACAGGTCTCCTGGGACAGCACGCATGGCCTGGCTGCCCAGAGGGTCCCCGTCAATCAATCACCAGGATTCCCAAGTCCACTGGGCAGATCCCCGAAGCTTGTGACCCCCAGATCTGCATTTGGACAGACGGACACGGGAGCCTCCGCAGCGCCCCCAGGGGTCGACCAAGGAATTGCAGCAGCCACATCCAGGGATTAAGTCGCCTGGGGCAGATGAGGCTCTGCAGCGCCTCCAGGGGCAGACTGAGGAATTGCAGTAGCCACATCCGGGGATTAAGTCGCCTGGGGCAGATGAGGCTCTGCAGCGCCTCCAGGGGCAGACTGAGGAATTGCATTAGCCACATCCGGGGATTAAGTCGCCTGGGGCAGATGAGGCTCTGCAGCGCCTCCAGGGGCAGACTGAAGAATTGCAGTAGCCACATCCGGGGATTAAGTCGCCTGGGGCAGATGAGGCTCTGCAGCACCTCCAGGGGCAGACTGAAGAATTGCAGTAGCCACATCCGGGGATTAAGTCGCCTGGGGCAGATGAAGTTCCACAGCGCCCCCAGGGGCAGACTGAGGAATCGCAGGGGGCGGAGCCAGCCTTGCCCATACCTGCCCCCAGGTTAATCCCGACCCTCCTTCCGCTGATGTCCATCAATGTGACCTGACCAATCTGCGTGGCCTTGACGGGGTCACAACAGGACACCCCAAATAGGACTCTTGGGCGTGTGCATTTGTTTGGAACTGAAGGAACAGAATCAAAAACATTTGAACCCCAAATCCTCTCCTTCCCTTAGTTCTTTCCAGAACATACTACCCCTGAAAGACAGCACATGACCCCCCAAGTTTCCCTTTGTTTCCCACGAAGCACCCCCTCCTACACACACGCACAGGCATGAAGATAAAAACCCAATCTGTCTGCTTGTGTCCACTATCTGTCGCTTGGCCATTTTAATCTGCATCCCCCGGGACTGAACTTAACAGATGGGTGTGAGTTGTTGGCTGCGAGTTCAAGGTTCATGCATCCACGAGAAGCGCTCAGTACAGCATCTTGGAACGGAAACGCACATGCACCAAGGTTGTGGACTGAGCCACTGACTCTGGGTCTCCCGTTGGTGGATGGCTTGGGACTCAGTGTGGGGGAAACGGTCACTGTACCTCTGGGGCGTTTTGTTGGGACCCGGTCTTACCAATTTTAAAGGCCACGAGAGGGGCAAAGTCCAAGAACTGGATGGCCGCCTGGTGGCTGGTCCCGTTGAGCAGGAAAAAGTAGTTGTCTGTGGTCTTGGCTTCGCCCAGTTCCTCGAAATGGCAGCCCACGTGCACCCCGGCCGAGTCCACCATGTACTGGGCGCATTCGGTCTCGTCCTCGTCCCTGCAAGGCACAGATCCTCCTGCCTCAGCCTCCCGAGCCACTAGGACGACAGGCACGTCCCTGCTTTTGGAGTCTGTTTCCTTTTTGACAGCTGAATAGTATTCCACTGTGCGCCCAGTCCGCACCCTCGGAGGGGCCCTTGGGTCGACTCCTTTTCTTGGTGACTAGGAACAACGCTGGGGGCGTCTTTCTCACCATGGTTTCTTGCCCTTCTCGACATAATACCCAGGAACAGCGTTGCTGGATCACGCCGTACCTGCATCCCAATTTTTTTCCTATGCCGTTTTCCAAGGTGAATCCATCTCTCCTCGGCTCTGGTTTCCTTCCAGGCCCAGCAGGGGACCCAAAGGTGCCCGAGGACACTTTCCCACCCTCCCCGGCCCACGCCTGGCCCTTGGACCTGGAGAACCAGGAGTAGAGGTGGTACTGGACGTCTGCTGGGGCCGCGGGGCCACGCGTCCAGCTGCAGTTCATGAAGCGCACGTCGTAGATGACGCAGGAGAAGCCGGTCGCCCGGGAGCCCTCCTTGCCTGGAAGGTCCACGGAAGACCCTCACCCGGCGTCCAGCGCCACGTGCCCCCTGCTGACCGCCACGCTGCGGCCCCGGGTGCCCCGACTCACCTGCGTTCGGGAAGACCAGCTCCTCCTCAAAGTCACCGCCCTGGGAAGAGCCCCGCAGGGTCAGGGTGGCCCCGCGGTGCAGCAGGGCGTTGGGGAAGGCGCACCTGTAGGCCAGGTCAGCGGTCACCTGTGGGAGGAGACGCGGGGCAGGTGCTGAGCGGAGGCTGCAGCCAAGTCCACCACCAGGGGCCACCCGGGTCCCCCCGCCCTGGACATCTGCTGGTCCCTGAGCTCCGGACTTCTAAGCCTGGACACAGCGGCCCACCCCTGTAACCCAGCTCTGTCTGGGGAGGCTGAGGCAGGAGGATGGCAAGGTGGAGGCCAGCCTCAGCAATTGACTGAGGCCCTGCCTCCAAATTAAAAAAAATAAAATAAAATAAAAAACGTCTCTCTCTCTCTGTGCGGAGGGACTTTCTGGGCTGGGCAGGAAGTTCTGCTTCTGATCCCATTTCCCCAAGAAGCGTCCAGCTGCGGGTCAGAGAATGGGGAAGCTTTCAAAGCCCGGAGTGAGGACTCGGACCGGGGGGACGGGAGCTGCCCGGAGGGGACCACAGGCTCCGGTGACCCGTCGGTCACCTCAGAGTGGACAAGAGGGAGTCCCCGGAAGGGACTGAGGCACGGGGGTCACGGCACCATCAGTTGGTTGCGAACACCCCCCTGTACCCCAAAATACGGGCCACCTCTTCTCTTCATCTTTCCTTGGTCCTTTTAATTTGCAGACCCCCGTCCCTGAGCCCAAAAGTGGAGGAAGAGGTTTTTCCTTCCCGTCCTGGGCAATCCGTGGGCCCCCGGCCGTGGGCACTTACCCGAGGGGTGGTGCTGGTGGCCGGGGCCAGGGGGGTGACGATCGTGCAGGAGTGCTGGGTCACCTCTCTGCTGTAGCGCCACGTCAGCAGTTTCTTGCGCGCATCGAGCTTCAGGTTGACGACGGGAGAGGCCTTGTCCCCGGCTGTCCTTTCGGAAGATGGACACTAAGCAGGGACCCTGCTCCTGGTTCTGGGGCTCTTGGGGCCTTCTGTCTCCTGCCACCACTGAACACGGGGGTCCACGGGGGTCCGACCCCGACGGGAGACCCTGCCCTACGTACCCAGGGGCTGCCGTCCTTCACCCAGCGCCGGAGGGAGGAGCATCAAGAGCCACGCTGACGCCCACAGAGCCGCCATGACTGGACCTGCGTGCCCAGAGGGGACACTGTGGGTCAGCGGCGTGTCCTCCCCTCATGCAAACCACAGAGGTCCCCGAAAAAGAGTGGGGGACGGCTGGACGGTGTCCTGTCCGATGCCTCTGCTGCAGCCCTGACCCCAGGACCTTGGCATGTGCTGTGGGGGGCAATGGGTCTTGGCAGAGGGGATGGAGGTGCAGTGAGGTCCCCAGGGTGGCCCTGTCCAGCAGGACTGGGTCCTTGTAGAGGAGGAAATGAGGACACAGACGCACACAAGAGTCCTGGCGGTCACTTTTAGGTGCTCTGAATGACTGAGCGCCAGGAACCAGGCGTCTGGCAAAGCATCAGCCACGCAAAGTGCTGGTTTTTTTGGTTCCAGAGTCGAGCGTTTCAATCAGTGGACGCTGTGGACCCTGCCCAACACGGGTGGGCCGCATCTCATCAGTCGAAGGCGTTCAGACAAAGCCCCGTCAGGGCCCGAGGACGTCCTTACAGAGGGGTTGATGGGATGCCACACGGCCATCTGGGCACGGCCTCTACCCGGGTCACCCTCTCCACTGTCCACTCTGGGGTTTTATGCAAGGCAGGACTTTCCCTGAGCTGACCCCCAGGATCGGGGTCCTGCCTGGGCCCTCCCTGTGGCGGCCCCTGGTGGGTCCCGACGTGCGTGCGCGTGCACAGGGTTCTGGGGGTGACCCTGGTGTCCCCCACGCCTGGCCCTGGCTGTCCCCCGGGCTGCGCCCTGTTGGGCTCCCTGTGGCCCCGTGCGCGCGCGGCTCTCGTATCCGCAAAACCCCAAGAGCAGAGTGTCACCTCCCCCCGCCCCCCCCCCCGGGGCGGGTCCCCTCACCTGGCTCCGCGGGCGGCGACTCGGGGACGCAGCTGTCGCCTGGCGCTCGATGTCCTCAGGGGACACGCCCGGGACGCAGGTCTCCAGGGGACCGCGGCCACCAGGTCGCTGGCTGCAAAGGCCCTGATAAGGCCCGCTGTGCGGCCAGCTCCGTCTCGTCCCTGGGGTCAGCGCCCACAGGGGCCTCCCACGGGGGTCGCCAGGGTCTCCCGGGCCCCCAATCGTGGATGCGGATGGGAGGCGCCAGCTGACACCCTGGGAGTCACCCTGGATGTCACCCTGGGTGTCACCCTGGGCCGCGGAGCTGGCTCGGGGGTTTGCCCACATCCCCTTTCCGGGCGAGATAACCGGGTCACCCGCCCGTCACGCTTCCTGGCGCAGGGGGGTCACCCGCTCGGGGCTTGGGCCTTTGCCTGTCCGCGGTCCCCGCGTCCCTCTCAACGGCAGCGGGAGGGGACACATGGGGCCCTCGCGAGTGACACCTGGTGGCTTCCTGGGGACAGGGAGAAGAAGCGGGAGACGAGAGGGGACATTCATCGTCGGTGCAGCTGGGACACCCTGCAGGGTGGACGCCGAGAGAAGGGGCAGCCAACTCCCAGAATCCCACAGGGATTTGTTGAGTGCGCCTCCTGAGCAACTGGGAGCGGCCTCGAACCACAGAGTGGCCGGGAAAGACACAGCGCGGGGACCAGGGTACGACCTGGGCAGGGGACTTCCTGGCTGGGGACCCTCAGTCTGTGGATTCTGGGCTTCACTGGGGCCTTGGGACAGGCTCTGAGAGAGCTGGGCCCCTGGGGACTGCAGGTGTCCCCCCGGGGGATCACAAGACAGGCGTGAAAAAGGAGCCCGCAGCGTTCCCAGCTGGACTCTGGTCCTTCCACGGAGAGGAGCCGCCCCCTTTCTTTAGGGCCAGTGAAGTGACACGTGGCTCAGGAAAAAATTACTCATGCAACGGTGACATGTGGGACGTGTGACTCGTGATACATCAACGGGGACGTGAGAAATGACAAGTCACCGCGACCCGGGGTGCCCCGGCTCCGTGGGCTCAGCCTCCTGGATTCTGTGCATTTGGAAAGAGACCAAGAAGCTGGACGCGGTGGTGCCCGAGCCTCATCCCGGCAGCTCTGGAGGCTGAGGCAGGAGGATCCCAAGTTGGAGGCCAGCCTCAGCCACGTGAGGGACCTGCGTGTCCATTCCCGGCCGCCTGCACCGAGGGGAGCGCAGAGGCCGGCGGAGGACTCACCCTGCAGCCGGGGCCCGCCCCCTTTCCTGTCCATCAAACAGCAGGGCGGAGCCGGGCCAGGGCGGCCTGTCCATCAAGGCCCTGCCCACCTGGGCTCCCCGAGGGTCTCAGGATGCAGCAGAGGAAGGCCTTTGGCTCCCAGCTGGAGGTCGGGACTCCTCGCTGGGCCTCCTCCTTCCCCCCCGAGCCTCGCTCCCTGCAGCCCTGGTGACCACGGTCCACTCCCCGCTGCCCCTGACGCTGCTGGGCCTCCTGCCTCTGCGTGAGGTCAGGAGGCCTCTGCCCCGCTGGCGCACGGATCGCTGCGTGTCCACCCTGAGGTCCACTGGTGGTCTGCAGGGTCCCTCTGGGGACACGGAGCCCGTGAGATCCCGCGCTGCATTTCCAAAGAGCTGCGCTCAGGACGTGGCAGGTCCCAGCGACAGGATTCGGTGAGGAAGTGGGGGGACCAATGCCCACCCATCCCCTGATGTGGTCAGGCCCACCAGAGTCCTGGAGGGAAACCCCAGGGCGTCCCCGTGCATGGGACCAAATATGAATGTGTCCACCCAAAGCTCTTCCTAAAAAAAAAAAAAAAAAAAAAAAAAAAAAAACAAAAAAAAAATCGAGGAACAGGGACATGGTCCAGGTGCCCTGGGATCCCATAGGGGTCATTGCTCCCTCTGAACATTTAAAATCGTGTCCTGTCTAACTCACTAGAACGAATTTTTTTAAAAAAAGAAAATAAAATAGGTAAAAATGTACCACGTAGAACCTTGAAAATGCACAAAATCAGGTCCAGTTAATAAAAAAAAATCATTTGAATATTCGCTGGGCTTGGTGGTGCCCACGTGGGAGCCCAGTGACTTGGGAGGCTGAGGCAGGAGGATGGCAAGTTGGAGGCCAGCCTCCGCCACTTAGAGAGGCTCTGATCAACGTAAGAGACCTTGTCCCTAAATTTAAAAAAATAAAATGAAATAAAATAAAATAAAATAAAATAAAATGAGGGCTGGGGATGGGGCTGTCATTACGCTCACTGCGGTTGAATCCCAGGTGCTCCCCCCCCAAAAAAATTAATATTGATGGAATCACCTAATGTCAATCAAAAGTCGTTTAAAGATTGAAGATGCAAATATGGAGCACCAGCTGTGTGCGCGGCACAGTGCCATTGTGCAGGAAGACACCGTCCCCTCAACACGTGTTTCTTGAAAATGAAACAAAAAAATCTCTGTGGAAAATGAGATCCCGCGAGTCTCGGGAAACACAAAGGATTCATTCTTGGCTCCTCATTCTCTGATTCTCAGTGGCCACTTGAGCACTGGGCAGCGGGTCGTGGGGGGAACTGGACACCAGGCCCCCTCCTCCCGGCCGGGGACGGCCAGCGAGCCAGGGGGACCCAGGTTGCTAGAAAGAGGGGCTCGGCGTCATTTTCTCCCCAGGGTGGCGGCATGGGGGGACAGGGGGGTCCCCACCGGCCTGCCCACCTGGGTTGGTGAAGGGCAGCTCCTCCTGCACCGGGGCCCCGTCCACGGTGGTGCTGACCTTCAGCGTGGCGCCTCCGTGCAGGGCGACCCTGGTAAAGGTGCACTGGCGGGACTCGGCCTCGGCCTAATCAGAGACGGCAACCGAAGTCCCCTGTCGTGGGGCGTCCCTGGGGTGTGTCCCCCTCTGCACCCGGGACGCCCGTCTGCCTCCTCCTGGGGAACCCGCACAGGAGGGCCGCTTGGTCTTCCCTCAAAGCCCACCCCTGGTTCCTTGCTCAGGATTAGGTCCACCAAGAAGCGGGGTTCTGGGCTGTAGGGGGGCCCCTAACCACCACCCACCTGCAGGGGGCGCCCTAGCCTCCACCCACCTGCAGGGGGCGCCCATGAACACCTCCCACCTGCAGGGGGCGCTCCTAACCACCACCCACCTGCAGGGGGCGCCCATGACCACCTCCCACCTGCAGGGGGCGCCCATGACCACCTCCCACCTGCAGGGGGCCTCCTAACCACCACCCACCTGCAGGGGGCGTTCCTAACCACCTCCCACCTGCAGGGGGGCACCTCTAACCACCTCCCACCTGCAGGGGGCGCTCCTAACCACCACCCACCTGCAGGATTCCCTAATCACCACCCACCTGCAGGGGGCGCCCTAACCACCTCCCACCTGCAGGGGGCCCCCTAACCACCACCCACCTGCAGGGGGCGCTCCTAACCACCACCCACCTGCAGGGGGCGCCCATGACCACCTCCCACCTGCAGGGGGCCCCCTAACCACCACCCACCTGCAGGGGGCCCCCTAACCACCACCCACCTGCAGGGGGCGCCCATGACCACCTCCCACCTGCAGGGGGCCCCCTAACCACCACCCACCTGCAGGATTCCCTAACAACCACCCACCTGCACGATTCCCTAATCACCACCCACATGCGGGGGGCGCCCTAACCACCTCCCACCTGCAGGGGGCGCTATAACCACCTCTCACCTGCAGGGGGTTACCCTTGGATTTCCTCCTTCTGGGGTCCACGAGGGGAAATTTATACCAACCCCATCCCCATCTCCATCTCCATCTCCATCTCCATCCACATTCCCAGCCCCATCTCCATCCCCATCTCCATATCCATCTCAATCCCCATCCCCATCCCCATCCCCATCTCCATCTCCATCTCCATCATCATCTCCATCTCCATCTCCATCTCCATCTCTACCTCCTCCACCTCCACCTCCTCCACCTCCACCTCCTCCACCTCCACCTCCTCCTCCATCTCCACCTCCACCCCCACCTCCACCTCCACCTCCACCTGCACCTACATCTCCACCTCCACCTCCATCTCCATCTCCACCTCCAGCTCCACCTCCACCTCCACCTCTCCACATCCACCTCCACCTCCATCTCCATCTCCACCTCCACCTCCACCTCCACCTCCACCTCTCCACCTCCACCTCCACCTCCACCTCCACCTCCATCTCCACATCCTCCTCCACCTCCACCTCCTCCTCCTCCTCCACCTCCACCTCCACCTCCACCTCCTCCTCCACCTCCACCTCCACCTCCACCTCCACCTCCACCTCTCCACCTCCACCTCCATCTCCATCTCCACCTCCACCTCCACCTCCACCTCCACCTCTCCACCTCCAACTCCACCTCCATCTCCACCTCCACCTCCATCTCCACCTCCACCTCCACCTCCATCTCCACCTCCACCTCCACCTCCACCTCCACCTCCACCTCCATCTCCATCTCCATCTCCACCTCCATCTCCACCTCCACCTCTCCACCTCCACCTCCATCTCCATCTCCACCTCCACCTCCACCTCCACCTCCACCTCCACCTCCACCTCCATCTCCATCTCCACCTCCACCTCTCCACCTCCACCTCCACCTCCACCTCTCCACCTCCATCTCCACCTCCTCCTCCACCTCCACCTCCACCTCCACCTGTCCACCTCCACCTCCACCTCTCCACCTCCACCTCTCCACCTCCATCTCCACCTCCTCCTCCACCTCCACCTCTCCACCTCAATCTCCACCTCCACCTCTCCACCTCCACCTCCACCTCCACCTGTCCACCTCCACCTCCACCTCTCCACCTCCATCTCCACCTCCTCCTCCACCTCCACCTCCACCTCCACCTCTCCACCTCCACCTCCACCTCCACCTCTCCACCTCCATCTCCACCTCCTCCTCCACCTCCACCTCTCCACCTGAATCTCCACCTCCATCTCTCCACCTCCACCTCCAGCTCCACCTGTCCACCTCCACCTCCAACTCTCCACCTCCATCTCCACCTCCTCCTCCACCTCCACCTCTCCACCTCCATCTCCACCTCCACCTCCACCTCCACCTCCACCTCTCCACCTCCACCTCTCCACCTCCACCTCCACCTCCATCTCCACCTCCACCTCCATCTCCACCTCCACCTCCACCTCCACCTCCACCTCCACCTCCATCTCCACCTCCTCCTCCACCTCCACCTCCATCTCCACCTCCTCCTCCACCTCCACCTCCACCTCCACCTCCATC
>NW_027525297.1:0-21346 GCF_052094955.1 Ictidomys tridecemlineatus | reverse complement strand
CCCTATAGGAGAAAACAGAGTGAAACCTCAAAATGAAACCGGTTACTGCCAACGAACGGTTTCACCTAGAAGAACGAAATTTGGCGAGCCAAGTGGGATTGGTGTACTGATCATTACCTGAAAGTTTCATCAAGATTGGGTGAAAAAGTGTGTGCTGAGATTTCAGGCAACTCGTAGTTTTTTGGAAGCTTGGAAGGCCCTTTCCATGAAAGTGATTCTCACCAGTCTCTGCTTAGGGCTACATCAACAGCAAACAAACCATAGAGATAGAACTTGAAACTGCTTTATGGTGTCAAGTTTCAAAGAGCTAGCACAAACCGTGTTTGATTTAGAGTTCCAAATACATGTATCCCTATAGGCGAAAACAGAGTGAAACCTCAAAATGAAACCGGTTACTGCCAACGAACGGTTTCACCTAGAAGAATGAAATTTGGCGAACCAAGTGGGATTGGTGTACTGATCATTACCTGAAAGTGTAATCAAGATTGGGTGAAAAAGTGTGTGCTGAGATTTCAGGCAACTCGTATTTTTTTGGAAGCTTGACAGGCCTTTCCATGAAAGTGATTCTCGCCAGTCTCTGCTTAGGGCTACATCAACAGCAAACAAACCATAGAGATAGAACTTGAAACTGCTTTATGGTGTCAAGTTTCAAAGAGCTAGCACAAACCGTGTTTGATTTAGAGTTCCAAATACATGTATCCCTATAGGAGAAAACAGAGTGAAACCTCAAAATGAAACCGGTTACTGCCAAGGAACGGTTTCACCTAGAAGAATGAAATTTGGCAAGCCAAGTGGGATTGGTGTACTGATCATTACCTGAAAGTTTCATCAAGATTGGGTGAAAAAGTGTGTGCTGAGATTTCAGGCATCTCGTAGTTTTTTGGAAGCTTGGCAGGCCCTTTCCATGAAAGTGATTCTCACCAGTCTCTGCTTAGGGCTACATCACAGCAAACAAACCATAGAGATAGAACTTGAAACTGCTTTATGGTGTCAAGTTTCAAAGAGCTAGCACAAACCGTGTTTGATTTAGAGTTCCAAATACATGTATCCCTATAGGAGAAAACAGAGTGAAACCTCAAAATGAAACCGGTTACTGCCAACGAACGGTTTCACCTAGAAGAACGAAATTTGGCGAGCCAAGTGGGATTGGTGTACTGATCATTACCTGAAAGTTTCATCAAGATTGGGTGAAAAAGTGTGTGCTGAGATTTCAGGCAACTCGTAGTTTTTTGGAAGCTTGGCAGGCCCTTTCCATGAAAGTGATTCTCGCCAGTCTCTGCTTAGGGCTACATCAACAGCAAACAAACCATAGAGATAGAACTTGAAACTGCTTTATGGTTTCAAGTTTCAAAGAGCTAGCACAAACGGTGTTTGATTTAGAGTTCCAAATACATGTATCCCTATAGGAGAAAACAGAGTGAAACCTCAAAATGAAACCGGTTACTGCCAACGAACGGTTTCACCTAGAAGAACGAAATTTGGCGAGCCAAGTGGGATTGGTGTACTGATCATTACCTGAAAGTTTCATCAAGATTGGGTGAAAAAGTGTGTGCTGAGATTTCAGGCAACTCGTAGTTTTTTGGAAGCTTGGCAGGCCCTTTCCATGAAAGTGATTCTCGCCAGTCTCTGCTTAGGGATACATCAACAGCAAACAAACCATAGAGATAGAACTTGAAACTGCTTTATGGTGTCAAGTTTCAAAGAGCTAGCACAAACCGTGTTTGATTTAGAGTTCCAAATACATGTATCCCTATAGGAGAAAACAAAGTGAAACCTCAAAATGAAACCGGTTACTGCCAACGAACGGTTTCACCTAGAAGAACGAAATTTGGCGAGCCAAGTGGGATTGGTGTACTGATCATTACCTGAAAGTTTCATCAAGATTAGGTGAAAAAGTGTGTGCTGAGATTTCAGGCAACTCGTAGTTTTTTGGAAGCTTGGCCGGCCCTTTCCATGAAAGTGATTCTCGCCAGTCTCTGCTTAGGGCTACATCAACAGCAAACAAACCATAGAGATAGATCTTGAAACTGCTTTATGGTGTCAAGTTTCAAAGAGCTAGCACAAACCGTGTTTGATTTAGAGTTCCAAATACATGTATCCCTATAGGAGAAAACAGAGTGAAACCTCAAAATGAAACCGGCTACTGCCAACGAACGGTTTCACCTAGAAGAACGAAATTTGGCGAGCCAAGTGGGATTGGTGTACTGATCATTACCTGAAAGTTTCATCAAGATTGGGTGAAAAAATGTGTGCTGAGATTTCCGGCAACTCCTAGTTTTTTGGAAGCTTGGCAGGCCCTTTCCATGAAAGTGATTCTCGCCAGTCTCTGCTTAGGGCTACATCAACAGCAAACAAACCATAGAGATAGAACTTGAAACTGCTTTATGGTGTCAAGTTTCAAAGAGCTAGCACAAACCGTGTTTGATTTAGAGTTCCAAATACATGTATCCCTATAGGAGAAAACAGAGTGAAACCTCAAAATGAAACCGGTTACTGCCAACGAACGGTTTCACCTAGAAGAACGAAATTTGGCGAGCCAAGTGGGATTGGTGTACTGATCATTACCTGAAAGTTTCATCAAGATTGGGTGAAAAAGTGTGTGCTGAGATTTCAGGCAACTCGTAGTTTTTTGGAAGCTTGGCAGGCCCTTTCCATGAAAGTGATTCTCGCCAGTCTCTGCTTAGGGCTATATCAACAGCAAACAAACCATAGAGATAGAACTTGAAACTGCTTTATGGTGTCAAGTTTCAAAGAGCTAGCACAAACCGTGTTTGATTTAGAGTTCCAAATACATGTATCCCTATAGGAGAAGACAGAGTGAAACCTCAAAATGAAACCGGTTACTGCCAACGAACGGTTTCACCTAGAAGAACGAAATTTGGCGAGCCAAGTGGGATTGGTGTACTGATCATTACCTGAAAGTTTCATCAAGATGGGGTGAAAAAGTGTGTGCTGAGATTTCAGGCAACTCGTAGTTTTTTGGAAGCTTGGCAGGCCCTTTCCATGAAAGTGATTCTCGCCAGTCTCTGCTTAGGGCTACATCAACAGCAAACAAACCATAGAGATAGAACTTGATACTGCTTTATGGTGTCAAGTTTCAAAGAGCTAGCACAAACCGTGTTTGATTTAGAGTTCCAAATACATGTATCCCTATAGGAGAAAACAGAGTGAAACCTCAAAATGAAACCGGTTACTGCCAACGAACGGTTTCACCTAGAAGAACGAAATTTGCCGAGCCAAGTGCGAGTGGTGTACTGATCATTACCTGAAAGTTTCATCAAGATTGGGTGAAAAAGTGTGTGCTGAGATTTCAGGCAACTCGTAGTTTTTTGGAAGCTTGGCAGGCCCTTTCCATGAAAGTGATTCTCGCCAGTCTCTGCTTAGGGCTACATCAACAGCAAACAAACCATAGAGATAGAACTTGAAACTGCTTTATTGTGTCAAGTTTCAAAGAGCTAGCACAAACCGTGTTTGATTTAGAGTTCCAAATACATGTATCCCTATAGGAGAAAACAGAGTGAAACCTCAAAATGAAACCGGTTACTGCCAACGAACGGTTTCACCTAGAAGAATGAAATTTGGCGAGCCAAGTGGGATTGGTGTACTGATCATTACCTGAAAGTTTCATCAAGATTGGGTGAAAAAGTGTGTGCTGAGATTTCAGGCAACTCGTAGTTTTTTGGAAGCTTGGCAGGCCCTTTCCATGAAAGTGATTCTCACCAGTCTCTGCTTAGGGCTACATCACAGCAAACAAACCATAGAGATAGAACTTGAAACTGCTTTATGGTGTCAAGTTTCAAAGAGCTAGCACAAACCGTGTTTGATTTAGAGTTCCAAATACATGTATCCCTATAGGCGAAAACAGAGTGAAACCTCAAAATGAAACCGGTTACTGCCAACGAACGGTTTCACCTAGAAGAATGAAATTTGGCGAGCCAAGTGGGATTGGTGTACTCATCATTACCTGAAAGTGTAATCAAGATTGGGTGAAAAAGTGTGTGCTGAGATTTCAGGAAACTCGTAGTTTTTTGGAAGCTTGACAGGCCCTTTCCATGAAAGTGATTCTCGCCAGTCTCTGCTTAGGGCTACATCAACAGCAAACAAACCATAGAAATAGAACTTGAAACTGCTTTATTGTGTCAAGTTTCAAAGAGCTAGCACAAACCGTGTTTGATTTAGAGTTCCAAATACATGTATCCCTATAGGAGAAAACAGAGTGAAACCTCAAAATGAAACCGGTTACTGCCAACGAACGGTTTCACCTAGAAGAACGAAATTTGGCGAGCCAAGTGGGATTGGTGTACTGATCATTACCTGAAAGTTTCATCAAGATTGGGTGAAAAAGTGTGTGCTGAGATTTCAGGCAACTCGTAGTTTTTTGGAAGCTTGGCAGGCCCTTTCCATGAAAGTGATTCTCGCCAGTCTCTGCTTAGGGCTACATCAACAGCAAACAAACCATAGAGATAGAACTTGAAACTGCTTTATGGTTTCAAGTTTCAAAGAGCTAGCACAAACGGTGTTTGATTTAGAGTTCCAAATACATGTATCCCTATAGGAGAAAACAGAGTGAAACCTCAAAATGAAACCGGTTACTGCCAACGAACGGTTTCACCTAGAAGAACGAAATTTGGCGAGCCAAGTGGGATTGGTGTACTGATCATTACCTGAAAGTTTCATCAAGATTGGGTGAAAAAGTGTGTGCTGAGATTTCAGGCAACTCGTAGTTTTTTGGAAGCTTGGCAGGCCCTTTCCATGAAAGTGATTCTCGCCAGTCTCTGCTTAGGGATACATCAAGAGCAAACAAACCATAGAGATAGAACTTGAAACTGCTTTATGGTGTCAAGTTTCAAAGAGCTAGCACAAACCGTGTTTGATTTAGAGTTCCAAATACATGTATCCCTATAGGAGAAAACAGAGTGAAACCTCAAAATGAAACCGGCTACTGCCAACGAACGGTTTCACCTAGAAGAACGAAATTTGGCGAGCCAAGTGGGATTGGTGTACTGATCATTACCTGAACGTTTCATCAAGATTGGTGAAAAAGTGTGTGCTGAGATTTCAGGCAACTCGTAGTTTTTTGGAAGCTTGGCAGGCCCTTTCCATGAAAGTGATTCTCGCCAGTCTCTGCTTAGGGCTACATCAATAGCAAACAAACCATAGAGATAGAACTTGAAACTGCTTTATGGTGTCAAGTTTCAAAGAGCTAGCACAAACCGTGTTTGATTTAGAGTTCCAAATACATGTATCCGTATAGGAGAAAACAGAGTGAAACCTCAAAATGAAACCGGTTACTGCCAACGAACGGTTTCACCTAGAAGAACGAAATTTGGCGAGCCAAGTGGGATTGGTGTACTGATCATTACCTGAAAGTTTCATCAAGATTGGGTGAAAAAGTGTGTGCTGAGATTTCAGGCAACTCGTAGTTTTTTGGAAGCTTGGCAGGCCCTTTCCATGAAAGTGATTCTCGCCAGTCTCTGCTTAGGGCTACATCAACAGCAAACAAACCATAGAGATAGAACTTGAAACTGCTTTATGGTGTCAAGTTTCAAAGAGCTAGCACAAACCGTGTTTGATTTAGAGTTCCAAATACATGTATCCCTATAGGAGAAAACAGAGTGAAACCTCAAAATGAAACCGGTTACTGCCAACGAACGGTTTCACCTAGAAGAACGAAATTTGGCGAGCCAAGTGGGATTGGTGTACTGATCATTACCTGAAAGTTTCATCAAGATTGGGTGAAAAAGTGTGTGCTGAGATTTCAGGCAACTCGTAGTTTTTGGAAGCTTGGCAGGCCCTTTCCATGAAAGTGATTCTCGCCAGTCTCTGCTTAGGGCTATATCAACAGCAAACAAACCATAGAGATAGAACTTGAAACTGCTTTATGGTGTCAAGTTTCAAAGAGCTAGCACAAACCGTGTTTGATTTAGAGTTCCAAATACATGTATCCCTATAGGAGAAGACAGAGTGAAACCTCAAAATGAAACCGGTTACTGCCAACGAACGGTTTCACCTAGAAGAACGAAATTTGGCGAGCCAAGTGGGATTGGTGTACTGATCATTACCTGAAAGTTTCATCAAGATTGGGTGAAAAGTGTGTGCTGAGATTTCAGGCAACTCGTAGTTTTTTGGAAGCTTGGCAGGCCCTTTCCATGAAAGTGATTTTCGCCAGTCTCTGCTTAGGGCTACATCAACAGCAAACAAACCATAGAGATAGAACTTGATACTGCTTTATGGTGTCAAGTTTCAAAGAGCTAGCACAAACCGTGTTTGATTTAGAGTTCCAAATACATGTATCCCTATAGGAGAAAACAGAGTGAAACCTCAAAATGAAACCGGTTACTGCCAACGAACGGTTTCACCTAGAAGAACGAAATTTGGCGAGCCAAGTGCGATTGGTGTACTGATCATTACCTGAAAGTTTCATCAAGATTGGGTGAAAAGTGTGTGCTGAGATTTCAGGCAACTCGTAGTTTTTTGGAAGCTTGGCAGGCCCTTTCCATGAAAGTGATTCTCGCCAGTCTCTGCTTAGGGCTACATCAACAGCAAACAAACCATAGAGATAGAACTTGAAACTGCTTTATGGTGTCAAGTTTCAAAGAGCTAGCACAAACCGTGTTTGATTTAGAGTTCCAAATACATGTATCCCTATAGGAGAAAACAGAGTGAAACCTCAAAATGAAACCGGTTACTGCCAACGAACGGTTTCACCTAGAAAGAACGAAATTTGGCGAGCCAAGTGGGATTGGTGTACTGATCATTACCTGAAAGTTTCATCAAGATTGGGTGAAAAAGTGTGTGCTGAGATTTCAGGCAACTCGTAGTTTTTTGGAAGCTTGGCAGGCCCTTTCCATGAAAGTGATTCTCGCCAGTCTCTGCTTAGGGATACATCAACAGCAAACAAACCATAGAGATAGAACTTGAAACTGCTTTATGGTGTCAAGTTTCAAAGAGCTAGCACAAACCGTGTTTGATTTAGAGTTCCAAATACATGTATCCCTATAGGAGAAAACAGAGTGAAACCTCAAAATGAAACCGGCTACTGCCAACGAACGGTTTCACCTAGAAGAACGAAATTTGGCGAGCCAAGTGGGATTGGTGTACTGATCATTACCTGAACGTTTCATCAAGATTGGGTGAAAAAGTGTGTGCTGAGATTTCAGGCAACTCGTAGTTTTTTGGAAGCTTGGCAGGCCCTTTCCATGAAAGTGATTCTCGCCAGTCTCTGCTTAGGGCTACATCAATAGCAAACAAACCATAGAGATAGAACTTGAAACTGCTTTATGGTGTCAAGTTTCAAAGAGCTAGCACAAACCGTGTTTGATTTAGAGTTCCAAATACATGTATCCGTATAGGAGAAAACAGAGTGAAACCTCAAAATGAAACCGGTTACTGCCAACGAACGGTTTCACCTAGAAGAACGAAATTTGGCGAGCCAAGTGGGATTGGTGTACTGATCATTACCTGAAAGTTTCATCAAGATTGGGTGAAAAAGTGTGTGCTGAGATTTCAGGCAACTCGTAGTTTTTTGGAAGCTTGGCAGGCCCTTTCCATGAAAGTGATTCTCGCCAGTCTCTGCTTAGGGCTACATCAACAGCAAACAAACCATAGAGATAGAACTTGAAACTGCTTTATGGTGTCAAGTTTCAAAGAGCTAGCACAAACCGTGTTTGATTTAGAGTTCCAAATACATGTATCCCTATAGGAGAAAACAGAGTGAAACCTCAAAATGAAACCGGTTACTGCCAACGAACGGTTTCACCTAGAAGAACGAAATTTGGCGAGCCAAGTGGGATTGGTGTACTGATCATTACCTGAAAGTTTCATCAAGATTGGGTGAAAAAGTGTGTGCTGAGATTTCAGGCAACTCGTAGTTTTTTGGAAGCTTGGCAGGCCCTTTCCATGAAAGTGATTCTCGCCAGTCTCTGCTTAGGGCTATATCAACAGCAAACAAACCATAGAGATAGAACTTGAAACTGCTTTATGGTGTCAAGTTTCAAAGAGCTAGCACAAACCGTGTTTGATTTAGAGTTCCAAATACATGTATCCCTATAGGAGAAGACAGAGTGAAACCTCAAAATGAAACCGGTTACTGCCAACGAACGGTTTCACCTAGAAGAACGAAATTTGGCGAGCCAAGTGGGTTTGGTGTACTGATCATTACCTGAAAGTTTCATCAAGATTGGGTGAAAAGGTGTGTGCTGAGATTTCAGGCAACTCGTAGTTTTTTGGAAGCTTGGCAGGCCCTTTCCATGAAAGTGATTTTCGCCAGTCTCTGCTTAGGGCTACATCAACAGCAAACAAACCATAGAGATAGAACTTGATACTGCTTTATGGTGTCAAGTTTCAAAGAGCTAGCACAAACCGTGTTTGATTTAGAGTTCCAAATACATGTATCCCTATAGGAGAAAACAGAGTGAAACCTCAAAATGAAACCGGTTACTGCCAACGAACGGTTTCACCTAGAAGAACGAAATTTGGCGAGCCAAGTGCGATTGGTGTACTGATCATTACCTGAAAGTTTCATCAAGATTGGGTGAAAAAGTGTGTGCTGAGATTTCAGGCAACTCGTAGTTTTTTGGAAGCTTGGCAGGCCCTTTCCATGAAAGTGATTCTCGCCAGTCTCTGCTTAGGGCTACATCAACAGCAAACAAACCATAGAGATAGAACTTGAAACTGCTTTATGGTGTCAAGTTTCAAAGAGCTAGCACAAACCGTGTTGATTTAGAGTTCCAAATACATGTATCCCTATAGGAGAAAACAGAGTGAAACCTCAAAATGAAACCGGTTACTGCCAACGAACGGTTTCACCTACAAGAACGAAATTTGGCGAGCCAAGTGGGATTGGTGTACTGATCATTACCTGAAAGTTTCATCAAGATTGGGTGAAAAAGTGTGTGCTGAGATTTCAGGCAACTCGTAGTTTTTTGGAAGCTTGGCAGGCCCTTTCCATGAAAGTGATTCTCGCCAGTCTCTGCTTAGGGATACATCAACAGCAAACAAACCATAGAGATAGAACTTGAAACTGCTTTATGGTGTCAAGTTTCAAAGAGCTAGCACAAACCGTGTTTGATTTAGAGTTCCAAATACATGTATCCCTATAGGAGAAAACAAAGTGAAACCTCAAAATGAAACCGGTTACTGCCAACGAACGGTTTCACCTAGAAGAACGAAATTTGGCGAGCCAAGTGGGATTGGTGTACTGATCATTACCTGAAAGTTTCATCAAGATTGTGTGAAAAAGTGTGTGCTGAGATTTCAGGCAACTCGTAGTTTTTTGGAAGCTTGGCAGGCCCTTTCCATGAAAGTGATTCTCGCCAGTCTCTGCTTAGGGCTACATCAACAGCAAACAAACCATAGAGATAGAACTTGAAACTGCTTTATGGTGTCAAGTTTCAAAGAGCTAGCACAAACCGTGTTTGATTTAGAATCCAAATACATGTATCCCTATAGGAGAAAACAGAGTGAAACCTCAAAATGAAACCGGCTACTGCCAACGAACGGTTTCACCTAGAAGAACGAAATTTGGCGAGCCAAGTGGGATTGGTGTACTGATCATTACCTGAACGTTTCATCAAGATTGGTGAAAAAGTGTGTGCTGAGATTTCAGGCAACTCGTAGTTTTTTGGAAGCTTGGCAGGCCCTTTCCATGAAAGTGATTCTCGCCAGTCTCTGCTTAGGGCTACATCAATAGCAAACAAACCATAGAGATAGAACTTGAAACTGCTTTATGGTGTCAAGTTTCAAAGAGCTAGCACAAACCGTGTTTGATTTAGAGTTCCAAATACATGTATCCCTATAGGAGAAAACAGAGTGAAACCTCAAAATGAAACCGGTTACTGCCAACGAACGGTTTCACCTAGAAGAACGAAATTTGGCGAGCCAAGTGGGATTGGTGTACTGATCATTACCTGAAAGTTTCATCAAGATTGGGTGAAAAAGTGTGTGCTGAGATTTCAGGCAACTCGTAGTTTTTTGGAAGCTTGGCAGGCCCTTTCCATGAAAGTGATTCTCGCCAGTCTCTGCTTAGGGCTACATCAACAGCAAACAAACCATAGAGATAGAACTTGAAAATGCTTTATGGTGTCAAGTTTCAAAGAGCTAGCACAAACCGTGTTTGATTTAGAGTTCCAAATACATGTATCCCTATAGGAGAAAACAGAGTGAAACCTCAAAATGAAACCGGTTACTGCCAACGAACGGTTTCACCTAGAAGAACGAAATTTGGCGAGCCAAGTGGGATTGGTGTACTGATCATTACCTGAAAGTTTCATCAAGATTGGGTGAAAAAGTGTGTGCTGAGATTTCAGGCAACTCGTAGTTTTTTGGAAGCTTGGCAGGCCCTTTCCATGAAAGTGATTCTCGCCAGTCTCTGCTTAGGGCTACATCAACAGCAAACAAACCATAGAGATAGAACTTGAAACTGCTTTATGGTGTCAAGTTTCAAAGAGCTAGCACAAACCGTGTTGATTTAGAGTTCCAAATACATGTATCCCTATAGGAGAAACAGAGTGAAACCTCAAAATGAAACCGGTTACTGCCAACGAACGGTTTCACCTACAAGAACGAAATTTGGCGAGCCAAGTGGGATTGGTGTACTGATCATTACATGAAAGTTTCATCAAGATTGGGTGAAAAAGTGTGTGCTGAGATTTCAGGCAACTCGTAGTTTTTTGGAATCTTGGCAGGCCGTTTCCATGAAAGTGATTCTCGCCAGTCTCTGCTTAGGGCTACATCAACAGCAAACAAACCTTAGAGATAGAACTTGAAACTGCTTTATGGTGTCAAGTTTCAAAGAGCTAGCACAAACCATGTTTGATTTAGAGTTCCAAATACATGTATCCCTATAGGAGAAAACAAAGTGAAACCTCAAAATGAAACTGGTTACTGCCAACGAACGGTTTCACCTAGAAGAACGAAATTTGGCGAGCCAAGTGAGATTGGTGTACTGATCATTACCTGAAAGTTTCATCAAGATTGGGTGAAAAAGTGTGTGCTGAGATTTCAGGCAACTCGTAGTTTTTGGAAGCTTGGCAGGCCCTTTCCATGAAAGTGATTCTCGCCACTCTCTGCTTAGGGCTACATCAACAACAAACAAACCATAGAGATAGAACTTGAACCTGCTTTATGGTGTCAAGTTTCAAAGAGATAGCACAAACCGTGTTGATTTAGAGTTCCAAATACATGTATCCCTATAGGAGAAAACAGAGTGAAACCTCAAAATGAAACCGGTTATTGCCAACAAACGGTTTCACCTACAAGAACAAAATTTGGCGAGCCAAGTGGGATTGATGTACTGATTATTACCTGAAAGTTTCATCAAGATTGGGTGAAAAAGTGTGTGCTGAGATTTCAGGCAACTCGTAGTTTTTTGGAAGCTTGGCAGGCCCTTTCCATGAAAGTGATTCTCACCAGTCTCTGCTTAGGGCTACATCAACAGCAAACAAACCATAGAGATAGAACTTGAAACTGCTTTATGGTGTCAAGTTTCAAAGAGCTAGCACAAACCGTGTTTGATTTAGAGTTCCAAATACATGTATCCCTATAGGAGAAAACAGAGTGAAACCTCAAAATGAAACCGGTTACTGCCAACGAACGGTTTCACCTAGAAGAACGAAATTTGGCGAGCCAAGTGGGATTGGTGTAGTGATCATTACCTGAAAGTTTCATCAAGATTGGGTGAAAAAGTGTGTGCTGAGATTTCAGGCAACTCGTAGTTTTTTGGAAGCTTGGCAGGCCCTTTCCATGAAAGTGATTCTCGCCAGTCTCTGCTTAGGGCTACATCAACAGCAAACAAACCATAGAGATAGAACTTGAAACTGCTTTATGGTGTCAAGTTTCAAAGAGCTAGCACAAACCGTGTTGATTTAGAGTTCCAAATAGATGTATCCCTATAGGAGAAAACAGAGTGAAACCTCAAAATGAAACCGGTTACTGCCAACGAACGGTTTCACCTACAAGAACGAAATTTGGCGAGCCAAGTGGGATTGGTGTACTGATCATTACCTGAAAGTTTCATCAAGATTGGGTGAAAAAGTGTGTGCTGAGATTTCAGGCAAGTCGTAGTTTTTTGGAAGCTTGGCAGGCCCTTTCCATGAAAGTGATTCTCGCCAGTCTCTGCTTAGGGCTACATGAACAGCAAACAAACCTTAGAGATAGAACTTTAAACTGCTTTATGGTGTCAAGTTTCAAAGAGCTAGCACAAACCGTGTTTGATTTAGAGTTCCAAATACATGTATCCATATAGGAGAAAACAAAGTGAAACCTCAAAATGAAACTGGTTACTGCCAACGAACGGTTTCACCTAGAAGAACGAAATTTGGCGAGCCAAGTGAGATTGGTGTACTGATCATTACCTGAAAGTTTCATCAAGATTGGGTGAAAAAGTGTGTGCTGAGATTTCAGGCAACTCGTAGTTTTTTGGAAGCTTGGCAGGCCCTTTCCATGAAAGTGATTCTCGCCAGTCTCTGCTTAGGGCTACATCAACAACAAACAAACCATAGAGATAGAACTTGAACCTGCTTTATGGTGTCAAGTTTCAAAGAGCTAGCACAAACCGTGTTTGATTTAGAGTTCCAAATACATGTATCCCTATAGGAGAAAACAGAGTGAAATCTCAAAATGAAACCGGTTACTGCCAACAAACGGTTTCACCTAGAAGAACGAAATTTGGTGAGCCAAGTGGGATTGGTGTACTGATCATTACCTGAAAGTTTCATCAAGGTTGGGTGAAAAAGTGTGTGCTGAGATTTCAGGCAACTCGTAGTTTTTTGGAAGCTTGGCAGGCCCTTTCCATGAAAGTGATTCTCAACAGTCTCTGCTTAGGGCTACATCAACAGCAAACAAACCATAGAGATAGAACTTGAAACTGCTTTATGGTGTCAAGTTTCAAAGAGCTAGCACAAACCGTGTTGATTTAGAGTTCCAAATACATGTATCCCTATAGGAGAAAACAGAGTGAAACCTCAAAATGAAACCGGTTACTGCCAACGAACGGTTTCACCTACAAGAACGAAATTTGGCGAGCCAAGTGGGATTGGTGTACTGATCATTACCTGAAAGTTTCATCAAGATTGGGTGAAAAAGTGTGTGCTGAGATTTCAGGCAACTCGTAGTTTTTTGGAAGCTTGGCAGGCCGTTTCCATGAAAGTGATTCTCGCCAGTCTCTGCTTAGGGCTACATCAACAGCAAACAAACCTTAGAGATAGAACTTGAAACTGCTTTATGGTGTCAAGTTTCAAAGAGCTAGCACAAACCGTGTTTGATTTAGAGTTCCAAATACATGTATCCCTATAGGAGAAAACAGAGTGAAACCTCAAAATGAAACCGGTTACTGCCAACGAACGGTTTCACCTAGAAGAACGAAATTTGGCGAGCCAAGTGGGATTGGTGTACTGATCATTACCTGAAAGTTTCATCAAGGTTGGGTGAAAAAGTGTGTGCTGAGATTTCAGGCAACTCGTAGTTTTTTGGAAGCTTGGCAGGCCCTTTCCATGAAAGTGATTCTCGCCAGTCTCTGCTTAGGGCTACATCAACAGCAAACAAACCATAGAGATAGAACTTGAAACTGCTTTATGGTGTCAAGTTTCAAAGAGCTAGCACAAACCCTGTTTGATTTAGAATTCCAAATACATGTATCCCTATAGGAGATAACAGAGTGAAACATCAAAATGAAACCGGTTACTGCCAACGAACGGCTTCACCTAGAAGAACGAAATTTGGCGAGCCAAGTGGGATTGGTGTACTGATCATTACCTGAAAGTTTCATCAAGATTGGGTGAAAAAGTGTGTGCTGAGATTTCAGGAAACTCGTAGTTTTTTGGAAGCTTGGCAGGCCCTTTCCATGAAAGTGATTCTCGCCAGTCTCTGCTTAGGGCTACATCAACAGCAAACAAACCATAGAGATAGAACTTGAAACTGCTTTATGGTGTCAAGTTTCAAAGAGCTAGCACAAACCGTGTTTGATTTAGAGTTCCAAATACATGTATCCCTATAGGAGAAAACAAAGTGAAACCTCAAAATGAAACTGGTTACTGCCAACGAACGGTTTCACCTAGAAGAACGAAATTTGGCGAGCCAAGTGAGATTGGTGTACTGATCATTACCTGAAAGTTTCATCAAGATTGGGTGAAAAAGTGTGTGCTGAGATTTCAGGCAACTCGTAGTTTTTTGGAAGCTTGGCAGGCCCTTTCCATGAAAGTGATTCTCGCCAGTCTCTGCTTAGGGCTACATCAACAACAAACAAACCATAGAGATAGAACTTGAACCTGCTTTATGGTGTCAAGTTTCAAAGAGCTAGCACAAACCGTGTTTGATTTAGAGTTCCAAATACATGTATCCCTATAGGAGAAAACAGAGTGAAACCTCAAAATGAAACCGGTTACTGCCAACGAACGGTTTCACCTAGAAGAACGAAATTTGGCGAGCCAAGTGGGATTGGTGTACTGATCATTACCTGAAAGTTTCATCAAGATTGGGTGAAAAAGTGTGTGCTGAGATTTCAGGCAACTCGAATTTTTTTGGAACCTTGGCAGGCCCTTTCCATGAAAGTGATTCTCGCCAGTCTCTGCTTAGGGCTACATCAACAGCAAACAAACCATAGAGATAGAACTTGAAACTGCTTTATTGTATCATGTTTCAAAGAGATAGCACAAACCGTGTTTGATTTAGAGTTCCAAATACATGTATCCCTATAGGAGAAAATAGAGTGAAACCTCAAAATGAAACTGGTTACTGCCAACGAACGGTTTCACCTAGAAAAACGAAATTTGGCGAGCCAAGTGGGATTGGTGTACTGATCATTACCTGAAAGTTTCATCAAGATTGGGTGAAAAAGTGTGTGCTGAGATTTCAGGCAACTCGTAGTTTTTTGGAAGCTTGGCAGGCCCTTTCCATGAAAGTGATTCTCGCCAGTCTCTGCTTAGGGCTACATGAACAGCAAACAAACCTTAGAGATAGAACTTGAAACTGCTTTATGGTGTCAAGTTTCAAAGAGCTAGCACAAACCGTGTTTGATTTAGAGTTCCAAATACATGTATCCCTATAGGAGAAAACAAAGTGAAACCTCAAAATGAAACTGGTTACTGCCAACGAACGGTTTCACCTAGAAGAACGAAATTTGGCGAGCCAAGTGAGATTGGTGTAGTGATCATTACCTGAAAGTTTCATCAAGATTGGGTGAAAAAGTGTGTGCTGAGATTTCAGGCAACTCGTAGTTTTTTGGAAGCTTGGCAGGCCCTTTCCATGAAAGTGATTCTCGCCAGTCTCTGCTTAGGGCTACATCAACAACAAACAAACCATAGAGATAGAACTTGAACCTGCTTTATGGTGTCAAGTTTCAAAGAGCTAGCACAAACCGTGTTTGATTTAGAGTTCCAAATACATGTATCCCTATAGGAGAAAACAGAGTGAAACCTCAAAATGAAACCGGTTACTGCCAACGAACGGTTTCACCTAGAAGAACGAAATTTGGCGAGCCAAGTGGGATTGGTGTACTGATCATTACCTGAAAGTTTCATCAAGATTGGGTGAAAAAGTGTGTGCTGAGATTTCAGGCAACTCGAATTTTTTTGGAACCTTGGCAGGCCCTTTCCATGAAAGTGATTCTCGCCAGTCTCTGCTTAGGGCTACATCAACAGCAAACAAACCATAGAGATAGAACTTGAAACTGCTTTATTGTATCATGTTTCAAAGAGATAGCACAAACCGTGTTTGATTTAGAGTTCCAAATACATGTATCCCTATAGGCGAAAGCAGAGTGAAACCTCAAAATGAAACCGGTTACTGCCAACGAACGGTTTCACCTAGAAGAACGAAATTTGGTGAGCCAAGTGGGATTGGTGTACTGATCATTACCTGAAAGTTTCATCAAGGTTGGGTGAAAAAGTGTGTGCTGAGATTTCAGGCAACTCGTAGTTTTTTGGAAGCTTGGCAGGCCCTTTCCATGAAAGTGATTCTCAACAGTCTCTGCTTAGGGCTACATCAACAGCAAACAAACCATAGAGATAGAACTTGAAACTGCTTTATGGTGTCAAGTTTCAAAGAGCTAGCACAAACCGTGTTTGATTTACAGTTCCAAATACATGGATCCCTATAGGAGAAAACAGAGTGAAACCTCAAAATGAAACCGGTTACTGCCAACGAACGGTTTCACCTAGAAGAACGAAATTTGGCGAGCCAAGTGGGATTGGTGTACTGATCATTACCTGAAAGTTTCATCAAGATTGGGTGAAAAAGTGTGTGCTGAGATTTCAGGCAACTCGTAGTTTTTTGGAAGCTTGGCAGGCCCTTTCCATGAAAGTGATTCTCGCCAGTCTCTGCTTAGGGCTACATCAACAGCAAACAAACCATAGAGATAGAACTTGAAACTGCTTTATGGTGTCAAGTTTCAAAGAGCTAGCACAAACCGTGTTGATTTAGAGTTCCAAATACTTGTATCCCTATAGGAGAAAACAGAGTGAAACCTCAAAATGAAACCGGTTACTGCCAACGAACGGTTTCACCTACAAGAACGAAATTTGGCGAGCCAAATGGGATTGGTGTACTGATCATTACCTGAAAGTTTCATCAAGATTGGGTGAAAAAGTGTGTGCTGAGATTTCAGGCAACTCGTAGTTTTTTGGAAGCTTGGCAGGCCCTTTCCATGAAAGTGATTCTCGCCAGTCTCTGCTTAGGGCTACATCAACAGCAAACAAACCTTAGAGATAGAACTTGAAACTGCTTTATGGTGTCAAGTTTCAAAGAGCTAGCACAAACCGTGTTTGATTTAGAGTTCCAAATACATGTATCCCTATAGGAGAAAACAGAGTGAAACCTCAAAATGAAACTGGTTACTGCCAACGAACGGTTTCACCTAGAAGAACGAAATTTGGCGAGCCAAGTGAGATTGGTGTACTGATCATTACCTGAAAGTTTCATCAAGATTGGGTGAAAAAGTGTGTGCTGAGATTTCAGGCAACTCGTAGTTTTTTGGAAGCTTGGCAGGCCCTTTCCATGAAAGTGATTCTCGCCAGTCTCTGCTTAGGGCTACATCAACAACAAACAAACCATAGAGATAGAACTTGAACCTGCTTTATGGTGTCAAGTTTCAAAGAGATAGCACAAACCGTGTTGATTTAGAGTTCCAAATACATGTATCCCTATAGGAGAAAACAGAGTGAAACCTCAAAATGAAACCGGTTATTGCCAACAAACGGTTTCACCTACAAGAACAAAATTTGGCGAGCCAAGTGGGATTGATGTACTGATCATTACCTGAAAGTTTCATCAAGATTGGGTGAAAAAGTGTGTGCTGAGATTTCAGGCAACTCGTAGTTTTTTGGAAGCTTGGCAGGCCCTTTCCATGAAAGTGATTCTCACCAGTCTCTGCTTAGGGCTACATCAACAGCAAACAAACCATAGAGATAGAACTTGAAACTGCTTTATGGTGTCAAGTTTCAAAGAGCTAGCACAAACCGTGTTTGATTTAGAGTTCCAAATACATGTATCCCTATAGGAGAAAACAGAGTGAAACCTCAAAATGAAACCGGTTACTGCCAACGAACGGTTTCACCTAGAAGAACGAAATTTGGCGAGCCAAGTGGGATTGGTGTAGTGATCATTACCTGAAAGTTTCATCAAGTTGGGTGAAAAAGTGTGTGCTGAGATTTCATGCAACTCGTAGTTTTTGGAAGCTTGGCAGGCCCTTTCCATGAAAGTGATTCTCGCAAGTCTCTGCTTAGGGCTACATCAACAGCAAACAAACCATAGAGATAGAACTTGAAACTGCTTTATGGTGTCAAGTTTCAAAGAGCTAGCACAAACCGTGTTGATTTAGAGTTCCAAATACATGTATCCCTATAGGAGAAAACAGAGTGAAACCTCAAAATGAAACCGTTACTGCCAACGAACGGTTTCACCTACAAGAACGAAATTTGGCGAGCCAAGTGGGATTGGTGTACTGATCATTACCTGAAAGTTTCATCAAGATTGGGTGAAAAAGTGTGTGCTGAGATTTCAGGCAACTCGTAGTTTTTTGGAAGCTTGGCAGGCCCTTTCCATGAAAGTGATTCTCGCCAGTCTCTGCTTAGGGCTACATCAACAACAAACAAACCTTAGAGATAGAACTTGAAACTGCTTTATGGTGTCAAGTTTCAAAGAGCTAGCACAAACCGTGTTTGATTTAGAGTTCCAAATACATGTATCCCTATAGGAGAAAACAAAGTGAAACCTCAAAATGAAACTGGTTACTGCCAACGAACGGTTTCACCTAGAAGAACGAAATTTGGCGAGCCAAGTGAGATTGGTGTACTGATCATTACCTGAAAGTTTCATCAAGATTGGGTGAAAAAGTGTGTGCTGAGATTTCAGGCAACTCGTAGTTTTTTGGAAGCTTGGCAGGCCCTTTCCATGAAAGTGATTCTCGCCAGTCTCTGCTTAGGGCTACATCAACAACAAACAAACCATAGAGATAGAACTTGAACCTGCTTTATGGTGTCAAGTTTCAAAGAGCTAGCACAAACCGTGTTTGATTTAGAGTTCCCAAATACATGTATCCCTATAGGAGAAAACAGAGTGAAACCTCAAAATGAAACCGGTTACTGCCAACGAACGGTTTCACCTAGAAGAACGAAATTTGGCGAGCCAAGTGGGATTGGTGTACTGATCATTACCTGAAAGTTTCATCAAGATTGGGTGAAAAAGTGTGTGCTGAGATTTCAGGCAACTCGTAGTTTTTTGGAAGCTTGGCAGGCACTTTCCATGAAAGTGATTCTCGCCAGTCTCTGCTTAGGGCTACATCAACAGCAAACAAACCATAGAAATAGAACTTGAAACTGCTTTATGGTGTCAAGATTCAAAGAGCTAGCACAACCGTGTTTGATTTAGAGTTCCAAATACATGTATCCCTATAGGAGAAAACAGAGTGAAACCTCAAAATGAAACCGGTTACTGCCAACGAACGGTTTAACCTAGAAGAACGAAATTTGGCGAGCCAAGTGGGATTGGTGTACTGATCATTACCTGAAAGTTTCATCAAGGTTGGGTGAAAAAGTGTGTGCTGAGATTTCAGGCAACTCGTAGTTTTTTGGAAGCTTGGCAGGCCCTTTCCATGAAAGTGATTCTCGCCAGTCTCTGCTTTGGGCTACATCAACAGCAAACAAACCATAGAGATAGAACTTGAAACTGCTTTATGGTGTCAAGTTTCAAAGAGCTAGCACAAACCCTGTTTTATTTAGAATTCCAAATACATGTATCCCTATAGGAGAAAACAGAGTGAAACCACAAAATGAAACCTGTTACTGCCAACGAACGGTTTCACCTAGAAGAACGAAATTTGGCGAGCCAAGTGGGATTGGTGTACTGATCATTTCCTGAAAGTTTCATCAAGGTTGGGTGAAAAAGTGTGTGCTGAGATTTCAGGCAACTCGTAGTTTTTTGGAAGCTTGGCAGGCCCTTTCCATGAAAGTGATTCTCAACAGTCTCTGCTTAGGGCTACATCAACAGCAAACATACCATAGAGATAGAACTTGAAACTGCTTTATGGTGTCAAGTTTCAAAGAGCTAGCACAAACCGTGTTTGATTTAGAGTTCCAAATACATGTATCCCTATAGGAGAAAACAGAGTGAAACCTCAAAATGAAACCGGTTACTGCCAACGAACGGTTTCACCTAGAAGAAAGAAATTTGGCGAGCCAAGTGGGATTGGTGTACTGATCATTACCTGAAAGTTTCATCAAGATTGGGTGAAAAAGTGTGTGCTGAGATTTCAGGCAACTCGTAGTTTTTTGGAAGCTTGGCAGGCCCTTTCCATGAAAGTGATTCTCGCCAGTCTCTGCTTAGGGCTACATCAACAGCAAACAAACCATAGAGATAGAACTTGAAACTGCTTTATGGTGTCAAGTTTCAAAGAGCTAGCACAAAACGTGTTTGATTTAGAGTTCCAAATACATGTATCCCTATAGGAGAAAACAGAGTGAAACCTCAAAATGAAACCGGTTACTGCCAACGAACGGTTTCACCTAGAAGAACGAAATTTGGCGAGCCAAGTGGGATTGGTGTACTGATCATTACCTGAAAGTTTCATCAAGATTGGGTGAAAAAGTGTGTGCTGAGATTTCAGGCAACTCGTAGTTTTTTGGAAGCTTGTCAGGCCCTTTCCATGAAAGTGATTCTCGCCAGTCTCTGCTTAGGGCTACATCAACAGCAAACAAACCATAGAGATAGAACTTGAAACTGCTTTATGGTGTCAAGTTTCAAAGAGCTAGCACAAACCGTGTTTGATTTAGAGTTCCAAATACATGTATCCCTATAGGAGAAAACAGAGTGAAACCTCAAAATGAAACCGGTTACTGCCAACGAACGGTTTCACCTAGATGAACGAAATTTGGCGAGCCAAGTGGGATTGGTGTACTGATCATTACCTGAAAGTTTCATCAAGATTGGGTGAAAAAGTGTGTGCTGAGATTTCAGGCAACTCGTAGTTTTTTGGAAGCTTGGCAGGCCCTTTCCATGAAAGTGATTCTCGCCAGTCTCTGCTTAGGGCTACATCAACAGCAAACAAACCATAGAGATAGAGCTTGATACTGCTTTATGGTGTCAAGTTTCAAAGAGCTAGCACAAACCGTGTTTGATTTAGAGTTCCAAATACATGTATCCCTATAGGAGAAAACAGAGTGAAACCTCAAAATGAAACCGGTTACTGCCAATGAACGGTTTCACCTAGAAGAACGAAATTTGGCGAGCCAAGTGGGATTGGTGTACTGATCATTACCTGAATGTTTCATCAAGATTGGGTGAAAATGTGTGTGCTGAGATTTCAGGCAACTCGTAGTTTTTTGGAAGCTTGGCAGGCCCTTTCCATGAAAGTGATTCTCGCCAGTCTCTGCTTAGGGATACATCAACAGCAAACAAACCATAGAGATAGAACTTGAAACTGCTTTATGGTGTCAAGTTTCAAAGAGCTAGCACAAACCGTGTTTGATTTAAAGTTCCAAATACATGTATCCCTATAGGAGAAAACAGAGTGAAACCTCAAAATGAAACCGGTTACTGCCAACGAACGGTTTCACCTAGAAGAACAAAATTTGGCGAGCCAAGTGGGATTGGTGTACTGATCATTACCTGAAGGTTTCATCAAGATTGGGTGAAAAAGTGTGTGCTGAGATTTCAGGCAACTCGTAGTTTTTTGGAAGCTTGGCAGGCCCTTTCCATGTAAGTGATTCTCGCCAGTCTCTGCTTAAAGCTACATCAACAGCAAACAAACCATAGAGATAGAACTTGAAACTGCTTTATGGTGTCAAGTTTCAAAGAGCTAGCACAAACCGTGTTTGATTTAGAGTTCCAAATACATGTATCCCTACAGGAGAAAACA
>NW_027525296.1:0-21348 GCF_052094955.1 Ictidomys tridecemlineatus | reverse complement strand
TCTCTGCAAAAGTCCTTCTGCATCCCATTCTCCATCTTCTGCTTTCTGCAACAGTCCTTCTGTAAAACAGTTTCCAACATCTGCTCTATGAAAAAGTTTTTGGATGTTTTTCTCGTGATTTTTTACCAGCCTATCTGAGTTGGCTAGACTCTTTTCAAGATGATATATTTTGTATTCATTATCTGACGTTCTGCTTCTACTTGCTCCACTCTGTTGGTGAAACGTGTCAGATAAGAAAGGCGTATATGATATTAATTCATTAAAAATATCCACAGAAACTAGAGTGTATACATGGGTCTTTCCACATGTGAAGAAAAAACACAGAAATGGTGTTTATTTAAAACTTAGAATCAAGATCCATTAGGAAAATTCAAGTCAAAGTCACATTGCACATAGCACTTCACATTCACTGTTGTTGGCTAGAGCTGCAATATTGGGGGAAAGGAGATTGACTGCTTTGGGTATAGGCTCTTTTTGGAGAGAAAAGTAATAAAAATATTCTGAAATACCTGTGGATTAGAGAACCCAGGTGAGGTCACAATGTGTCACATACTTAGCACAGTGTGCTTCCCCTGGTTGGAGGGGCACCACAGTGTTCATGAGACACTGTGTATGGAGAGAGCACTCTTGTAATTGCTGCTGAAGAGTTCACATATTTCTACAACTAAGACATTTCCTAGAATGAAACCATCATCTAGTTTTAATCACACTATACAGTCTGTCTCCTAGCCAGCTTCCTTAGGGCACTCTGGACCTCATTGCTTCTGAAGCTGTGAATGATGGGCTTCAATATGGGGGTACCACACAGAAGAGTACAGAGACCAGGGTGTCCATGTCCAGCCTACTCTGGGCCTGTCATAGTGGAAGTTGGCTGTTCCATAGAAGACCACCAGGACAGGGAGGGAGGACACACAGGTGGAGAAGGCCTTCCTCCTGCCCTGGGCAGAGGGAATCCCCAGGATGGCCGCCATGATGAGTGCATAGGAGTCTGCAGTGAATGGGCAGGGCTCAGGCCAATGGTGGCACTGACCACGTTGAGCGCAGACTCCTTGACAGAGGCGTCTGAGCAGGAGAGCTTCAGGAGCAATGGGGTGTCACAGAGAAAGTGGCTGATCTGGTGAGGCCCAAACAGAGTGAGTGTGATGGCCGGCACCATGTGTGTGACCATATTCACCAGCCCACACAGCCAGGACCCAGTCACCAGGCCAACACAGACCTTCACACTCATGATGACTGGGTACTGAGGAGGATGGCAGGTGGCCACACAGCAGTCATACTGGCCACACAGCCAGTAAGAAGCCTTCTGTGCCAGCACTTGTCACCAAGAAGAAGATCTGGTAAAGGCAGCCCTCATAAGAAATGGCCTTCTTCTGCCAGAAGAAGTTCACCAGCAGTACTGGGAGGGTGGTGGATATGTAGCAGACTTCAAAAAAGCTCAAATTGCTAAGAAAAAAGTACATTGGAGTGGGGAGAGCAGGAATGACCCTGGTGGTCAGTATTATGAGCATGTTCCCCAGGAGAGTGGTCAGGTAAATGACCAGAAAGAGCAGGAATAACCAGCCCTGTAGGTTGATGTGGTTAGAAAATTTCAAGAAGATGAATTCAGTAACAAATGATTGATTACTCATTTCCAATGTTGTCATAGCTACAAAACAGAGAAAAAGAGACCATGATAAGAATGGAATTAGAGCACCCTAAACAGGCTTGTTAATCTAAAGCACCATGGCAAATAATATCAAATGAAAAGCAGCCTTGAGACTGATAACGTGTGTGACTGGTCTCAGGAAATCAGACCCATGGAGCCGCACACATTTGCAGGGGTGATGGTGTGTGGGAGTAACCAGAGAATTGCTAGAAGCCAACAGAAAGCCATTCGACCTCATCATGGTGTGAAGTCATTTTTCACTGTCTCAGTAATCTCTCTCTCCTGTTGTCCTTTTATGTAAACATAGGATTTTTGGAGAAGTTAATGTTCATTGCAAATGTTAAGAAAAAAATTTATAAAGCAGAGTCATCATCTGCAGAAGCATTCGGTGTTGCCTTCAGTGTTTTCCAATGTAGAGTTTTTCTCATTTTACATCAATCTTGATCTCTGTGTTCAGAAAGGCAGAAGTTAACTATTCCTGTAGAATTCTAAAATTATCAGGGCCAGAGCAAAATAGAGGAAAGAAGTTGATGAAGTGGGGTTGAACTGGATATCTTAAGTATACTGGGAAGATCAGTGGAGTAGAAGGAGAATGAGAGGGTGGAGAGGTTTGGGAAGAGAGGAAATGTGAAAGGTCTTTACGCAGATCATGTTATGTGCACATGGATGTCTACCAGAGGGGACTGCACCTGTATGTATATGAAGAAAGAACCAGTCAGAAATTAACAGATAAATGACCCAAAGAAAGATCAGTAGAGAAAGGAGAATGAGGGCGGGAAGTGGAGGGATATGGGGGTGGGGACTGAATGGAGTAAATCAGATTCCATGCACGTAGGATCTTTTCCAAATCAACCCAACTTCTATGTATAACTATTATGCTCTAATAAAAAAATTAAGAAGATGACATGATCCTATCAGCAAAGAGTGAGATTTGAATTCTTCTTGACCTATTTGTATACCTTTAATTTCTTTCTCTTGTCCAATGGCTCTGGCAATTTCAAGGATGAAGTTGAATAGAAGTGGGGAAAGAGGGGGCACCCTGTCTGCTTCCAGTTTTTAGAGTGAATGCTTTCAACCTTTCTCTACTTAGAATGATGCTGCCTTGGGTTTAGCATAGATAGCTTTTACAATGCTTTTACAAAGTTCCCTCTGTCACTAGTGTTTCTACTCTTTTGACAGGTAGGGGTGCTATATTTTGTTAAATGCTTTTTCTGCATCTATTGAGATGATCAATAAACGTACATCTCTCTTAAATAAACTTAATCTCTCCCCTTTGGCTAAACATTCAGATCACCTACAGTCCTATAAATATTTTAATGAACATTTTCCTACATAAACATATGTGACTATTTCGAATTATTACTTTAGAATAAAATTTAAATCTGACATAAAAGAATTTGTTTTGCAGTTTCTATTTAAAACTAGCTCATGGAAGACATTATATTAAGTGAAATAAGCCAGACACATAAAGAGAAATAGCAGTTTTTCACTTCTTAGTGGAAGCTAAAAAGTTGATCTCAGAGAAGTAGGGAGTAGAGCGGTGGGTATTGGAGCCGGGGAGAGAATCACAAAAATTATTCTGAGTCTGATTTCTCAAAGACGCATGTGAAGGACTGCCTGAAACATGCCCTCTGAGTGTTGTCCTTAAAAAAAATAAGAGTAGACTTCAAACAGGGTCCTCAGAAAATCTCTCTTCTCTCCTCAGTGGGCAGAAAGAGGTCCATGGGTCTGGCTGCCTAGGAGCTAGCTGTGGTGTGCAAATGGGCAGGACCAGGAAGGCTGGAGAAATTCAATAATCACTAGTAGACCGCATTCTAGGTGAGGGCAGGCTGGAAACAGGCCATCCAGAAGGAAATGGCTTGAGCTCTGAAAATGACAGAATCTGTGGTTTTAGGAAATGGTTGTGGGTCCAATCCACTCATAACACCTACTCCCTGGGTCAGTCAACGGTTGACACAGTTACCACAGGCCTGACCAGAACAACCCGGAGGGGAAGATGCACTCTGCCTCCTGGCTTGGAGGTTTGGTCTGGGGCCAGCTGACCCATTGCTGCCGGACTGACATGAGGTGGTACGCCGAGGTGGAAAGAAACAAGGGGGGAAGTATTCCTAGCTCATGGCAGCCAGAAGGTTGGGGCAGGGGAGGGGACCGAAGGAGACAGTTTGCAGGGGACAAGATGTGATTCCCCAGGGCATGTCCCCGGCCACACTCCACCTGCCCACACTCCTCTCAGTACAGTGGGCCTTTCAGATAATTAACCCACAAAATGGATGGATCCACAGATTAGGTCACAAGTCTCACAGTCTAATAATTTCACCTCTGAACACTGCTACTGTGGCTGACCCTGAGCTTTTGGTGGGGCGATTCCTTATTTCTAAGCCATAATAGTACCTATAGTCCATGTTCTTTGGTTAGAATTTATTCATGTAGTCTGGGAGAGTAATCGGGTGCCAAAACAAGATTAAAAGGAAATATCTGGTAAATAAAGATGTGACATTTGGAGCTTGGGGAAAAGCTCTGAAGAGAAGCCCTGGGTAGAGAACTTTAAAGTCCTGGTGATGAGGACACAAGAGGGGACCTGGTCTGTGGGGTAGCTGGGTGGCAGTTGGATCACTCTTTAAAACATAAAAAAAAATGAGAAGGAGCATGTCTGGGGAGAGGAAAGGAGGAAAGGAGGTTGGGCCTGGAGTCTGGGTACCTGCGGGGTCTCCCCGAGGAGATTCCAGGAGGCAGCGAGACAGGTTCCCAGGAGATAGGCCTGGTAGTCATGGCTTAGAGTGACTGTGGAAGTCACAGGTGCTCATAAAGCCAAAAGAAAGCAGGATGAGGAGAGAGGGCCTGATGGACTGTGCCGAAAAGAAAGTGTCCAGAAGGCGGCTCACCAGCTATCAGCAACCATTCTGCAAAACAGTGTCAAATATCTGCTCTCTGTACCAGGCCTTCTGCACCCCAATCTAAAACCTCTGCTCTCTATACTAGTCCTTCTGCACCCCAGTCTCCGACCTCTGCTCCCTGCAACAATCCTTCTTTAACCAAGTCTCCAAGTTCTTCTCTCTGAAACACTCCTTCTGCACCCCAGTCACGAACATCTGCTCTCTGCAACAGTCCTTCTACACCTCAGTCTGAAAACTCTGCTCTCTGCAACAATCATTCTGAACCCCAGTCTCCAACCTCTGCTCTCTGTAACAGTCCTTCTACACCTCAGTCTCCAAACTCTTCTCTCTATAATATCCTTCTGCACAACAGTATGCAAAATGTGATATCTGTAACAGGCCTTATGCACCCCAGTCTCCAACCTCTGCTCCCTGCAAGAATCCTTCTGCACCCCAGTCTCTAAGTTCTGCTCTCTGAAAGAGTCCTTCTGCACCACACTCTCGAACATCTGCTCTCTACAACAGTCCTTCTGCACCAAAGTCTGAAAATTCTTCTCTCTTCAACAATCATTCTGCAACCCAGTCTCAAAACTCTGCTCTCTGTAACATTCCTTCTGCACATCAGTCTCCAAACTCTGCTCTCTATAATATCATTCTGCACCTCAGTCTATTAACTGTGCTATCTGTAACAGTCCTTCTGCACGCCAGTCTCCAACCTCTGCTCTCTGTAACAGGCCTTCAGAACCCCAGTCTCCAACCTCTGCTCTCTGTAACAGGCCTTCTTCACCCCAGTATCCAAATTCTTCTCTCTGAAACGATCATTCTGCACCTCAGTCTCAAACCTCTGCTCTCTGCAACAGTCCTTCTGCCCTCATTCTCCAACCTCTCCTCTCTGTAAGATCCTCCTGCACACCAGTCTCCAAACTCTGCTCTCTGTAACAGTCTTTCTGCACCCCAGTATCCAACAGTATCCAACCTCTTCTCTCTGTAAAAGTCCTTTTGCACCTCAGTCACAAAAATCTGCTCTCTGCAACAGTTCTTCTGCATCCCAGTCTCAAACCTCTGCTCTCTGTAACAGTCCTTCTATACCGCAGTCTCCAAACTGTGCTCTCTGTAATGGTCATTCCGCACCCCAGTCTCCAAACTCTGCTTTGTGTATCAGTCGTTCTGCAACCAAGTCTGCTAACTCTGCTCTCTGTAACAGTCCGTCTGCACCTCATTCTTCAACCTCTACTGTCTCAAACAGTCCTTCTGCACCCAAGTCCCAAATCTATGCTCTCTGCAACATTTCTTCTGAACCCTAGTATCCAACCTGTGCTCTCTGTAACAGTCCTTCTGCACCTCAGTCTCTAACCACTGCTCTCTCTAACAATCTTTCTGCAACTCAGTCTCCAAACTCTGCTCTCTGTAACAGTCTTTCTGCACATCAGTATCCAACCTCTGCTCTCTGTAACGATTCTTCTGCACCTCAGTCTTCAACCATTGCTCTCTGTAACAGGCCTTCTGTACCGCAGTCTCCAACCTCTTCTCTCTGTAACAGTTTTTCTGCATCCTAGTCTCCAAGCTCTACTCTCTGTAACAGTCCTGCTGAACCCAAATCAAAACTCTGCACTCTGTAACAATCCTTCTGAACCCCAGTCATAACACTCTGCTCTCTTGAACAGTTCTTCTGAACCAGAATCTCCAAACTCTGCTCTCTGTAACACTTTTTATGCACCCCAGTCTCCATCCTCTGCTCTCTGTAAGAATCCTTCTGCACCCCAGTCTTTAACCTCTGCTCTCTGTAAAAGTCCTTCTACACCTCAGTCTCCAAACTCTACTCTCTGTAACGATCCTTCTGCACCTCAGTCTTCAACCTCTGCTCTCTGTAACAGTCCTCCTGTACCACAGTCTTCAACATCTCCTCTCTACAATGGTCCTTCTGCACCCCTGTCTCCAAACTCTGCTCTCTGTAACAGGCCTTCTGCACTCCAGTCTCCAGCCTCTTCTATGCAACAATTTTCTGCACCTCAGTTTCCAAACACTACTCTCTGCAACAGTCTTTCTTCACCCTAGTCTCCAACCTCTGCTCTCTGTAAGATTCTTCTTCGCCTAAGTCTCCAACCTCTGCTATCTGTAACAGTCCTACTGCACCCCAGTATCCGACCTCTGCTCTCTGTAACAATCTTCTGCACCCCAGTATCCAACATCTTCTCTCTGTAACAAACCTTCTGCACCCCAGTGTCAAAAATCTCCTCTCTGCAACAGTTCTTCTGCACCCCAGTCTCCAACCTCTGTTCTCTGCAACAGTCCTTCTGCACCCCAGTCTCAAACCTCTGCTCTCTCTAACAGTCCTTCTATACCGCAGTCTCCAAACTGTGCTCTCTGTAACGGTCTTTCCGCACCCCAGTCTCCAAGCTCTGCTTTGTGTGTCAGTCGTTCTGCAACCCAGTCTCAAAACTCTGCTATCTGTAACAGTCCGTCTACACCTTATTCTTCAACCTCTGCTCTCTGAAACAGTCATTCTGAACCCCAGTCTCTAATCTATGCTCTCTGCAACATTTCTTCTGCACCCCAGTCTTTAAACTCTGCTCTCTGTAGGACCATTCTGCACCTAAGTCTCCAACCTCTGCTCTCTGCAATGATACTTCTGCACCCCAGTCTTCAAACACTGCTCTCTGTAAAAGTCCTTCTGCACCTCAGTCTCTAACCTCTGCTCTCTCTAACAATCTTTATGCAACTCAGTCTCCAACCTCTGCTCTCTGTAACAGTCTTTCTGCAAATCAGTATCCAAACTCTGCTCTCTGTAATGATCCTTCTGCACCTCAGTCTTGAACCAATGCTCTCTGTAACAGGCCTTCTGTACCACAGTCTCCAACCTCTGCTCTCTGTAACAGTTCTTCTGCACCCCAGTCTCCAAGCTCTACTCTCTGTAACAGTCCTGCTGCACCCAAATCAAAACTCTGCACTTTGTAACAATCCTTCTGAACCCCAGTCTTAAAACTCTGCTCTCTTGAACAGTTCTTCTGAACCAGAATCTCCAAACTCTGCTCTCTGTAACACATTTTATGCACCCCAGTCTCCATCCTCTGCTCTCTGTAAAAATCCTTCTGCACCCCAGTCTCCAACCTATGCTCTCTGTAACAGTCCTTCTGTACAGCAATCTCCAAAGTCTGCTCTCTGTAAAGGTCCTTCTGCACCTCAGTCTCCAACCTCTGCTCTCTGTATTAATCTTTCTGCACCCAAGTCTCCAAACTCTGCTCTCTGTAACAGTTCTTCTGCACACCAATCTCCAAACTCTGCTCTCTGTACCACACCTTCTGCACTTCAGTTTCCATCCTCTGATCTCTGTAACAATTCGTCTGGACAGCAGTCTACAACCTCTGCTCTCTACAACGTTCTTTCTGCTCCTGAGTCTCCAAACTCTACTCTCTGTAAAAGTCCTTCTGCACCTCAGTCTCCAAACTCTGCTCTCTATAAGATCCTTCTGCAACACATTCTCCAAACTCTGCTCTCTGTAACAGTCCTTCTGCACCTGAGTCTCTGAAGTCTGCTCTCTTTCACAGACCTTCTGCACCCAAGTCTCCAACATCTCCTCTCTGCAATGGTCCTTCTGCACCCCAATCTCCAAACTCTGCTCTCTGTAACAGTCCTTCTGTACCGCAGTCTCCAACCTCTTCTCTCTGTAACGGTCCTTCTGCACCTCAATTGCCAACCTCTTCTTTCTGTAATAGTCCTTCTGCCCCGCAGACTACAACTTATGCTCTCTGTAAAAGTCCTTCTGCACCTCAGTCTGAAACCTCTGCTCTCTGCAACGATCCTTCTGTACACCAGTCTCCGAACTGACCTATCTGTAACAGTCCTTCTGCACCCCAGTCTCATACCTCTGCTCTCTGTAACAGTCCTTCTGCACCTCAGTCTGAAACCTCTGCTCTCTGCAACGATCCTTCTGTACACCAGTCTCCGAACTGAGCTATCTTTAACAGTCCTTATGCACCCCAGTCTCATACCTCTGCTCTCTGTAAAAGGCCTTCTGCACCGCAGTCTCCATACTCTGCGCTCTGTAACAGTCCTTCTGCACACCAGGATTGAACATCTACTCTCTGAAACAGTCCTTATGCACCTCAGTCTGAAAAAGCTGCTCTCTGCAACAATCCTTCTGAATCCAAGTATTAAGCCTCTGCTCTTGTAACACTCCTTATGCACCTCTGTCTGCAAAATCCTCTCTGTATGATCCTTCTGCAACCCAGTATTAAAACTGTGCTATCTGTGACAGTCCTTCTGCACCCCAGTCTCCAACCTCTTCTCTCTGCAACAGTCCTTCTGCACACCAGTCTCCAACATCTACTCTCTGTAAGATCCTTCTACACCACAGTCTCCAACCTCTGCTCTCTGTAACAGTCCTTGTGAACCCCAGTCTCCAACCTCTGCTCTATGCAACAGTCCTTCTGCACCTAGTTCTCCAACCTCTACACTCTGTAAGATCCTTCTGCACTGCAGTCACCAAACTCTGCTCTCTGTAACAGGCTTTCTGCACCCCCAGTATCCAACCTCTTCTTTCTGCAAGAGTCCTCCTGCAAACCAGTCTCCAACCTCTACTCGCTGTAAGATTCTTCTGCACCGCAGTCTCCAAACTCTGTTCTCTGCAACAGTCCTTCTGTACCCCGGTCTCAAACTTGTGCTCTTTGTAACAGTCCTTCTGTACTGCAGTCTCCAACCTCTGCTCTCTGCAACAGTCCTTCTGCACCCCAATCTCCACCCTCGGCTCTCTGCAACATTTCTTCTACACACAGGTCTCCAAACTGTGCTCTCTGTAACTGTCATTCTGCACCCCAGTCTAAAACCTCTGCTCTCTGTAACGATCCTTCTGTACCAGAGTCTCCAAACTCTGCTCTGTGCAGCGATCCTTCTGAACCTCAGTCTCCAACCTCTGCTCTCTGTACCGATCCTTCTGTTCCTCAGTCTCCAACCTCTGCTCTATATAACAGTGCTTCTGCAACTCAGTCTCCAACATTTGCTCTCTGTAACAGGCCTTCTGCACCCCAGTCTCCAGACTCTGCTCTCTGTAACAGTTCTTCTGCACCCGAGTATCCAAACTCTGCTCTCTGCATCGATTCTTCTGCACCTCAATCTCCAATCTCTGCTCTCTGTAACAATCCTTCTGCACCTCTGTCTCCAATGTCTGCTCTCTATAACAGTCCTTCTGCACCCCAGTCTTCGACATCTTCTCTCTGCAACAGTCCTTCTGGACCCAAGACTCCAAACTCTGCTCTCTGAAACAGTCCTTCTGTACCACAGTCTCCAACCTCTTCTCTCTATAAGGTCCTTCTTCACACGAATTGCCAACCTCTGCTTTCTGAAAAAGTCCTTCTGCACCTCAGACTCCAACCTCTGCTCTCTATAACAGTCCTTCTTAGGCTCAGTGTGAAACCTCTTCTCTCTGCAACAGTCCTTCATCCTCTGCTCTCTCTAAAAATCCTTTGACACCCCAGTCTCCAACCTCTCCTCTGTGTAAAAGTCCTTCTGCACCTCAGTCTCCAACCTCTGCAATCTGTAACGGTCCTTCTGCACCCCAGTCTCCAAATTCTACTTTCTGAAACGATCCTTCTGCACCTCAGTCTTCAAACTCTGCTCTCTCTAACAGTCCTTCTGCACCCCACTCTCCAACATCTGCTCGCTGCGACGGTTCTTCTGCACCCCAGTCTACAAACTCTTCTCTCTGTAAGAATCCTTCTGCACCCCAGTATCCACCCTCCATTCTCTGCAACAGTCCTTCTGCATCACAGTCTCCAAACTTTGCTCTCTGTAAAAGTCCTTCTCTTCTGGAGTCTCCAAACTCTTCTCTCTGTAACGGTCCTTCTTAAGCCCAGTCTCAAACCTCTGCTTTGTGTATCAGTTCTTCTGCACCCCAGTCTCCAACCACTGCTCTGTGTATCAGTCTTGTTGCACCTCTGTCTGAAACCTCTCTTCTATGCCGCAGTCCTTTTACACCCCAGGAACCAAACTCTGCTCTGTGTAACGATTCTTCTGCAACTTAGTTTCCAACCTCTGCTCTCTGCAACGATACTTCTGCACACCAGTCTCGAACCTCTGCTCTCTTCATCAGTCCTTATGCACCCAAGTCTCCAAACTCTGCTCTCTGCAACATTTATTCTGCACCCCACTCTCCAACCTGTACTCTCTGTAAGTGTCCTTCTGCAACTCAGTCTCCATCCTCTACTCTCTCTAACAGTCCTTCTGCACCCCAGTCTCCAACATCTGCTCTCTGCAACGATCCCACTTCTACCCAGTCTCCAACCTCTGCTCTCTGTAATAGTCCTTTTGTATCGCAGTCTCCAACCTCTTCTCTTTGTAACGGTCCATCTGCACCCCAATTACCAACCTCTGCTTTCTATAACAGTCATTCTGGACCTCAGACTCCAACCTCTCCTCTCTGTAACAGTCATTCTAAGAATCAATCTGAAAGCTCTGCTCTCTGCATCGATCCTTCTACACCCCAGTCTCCAAACTGTGCTATCTATAACAATCCTTCTGCACCCAAGTCTTTGACCTCTGCTCTCTGTAACAGGTCTTCTGCAACCCAGTGTCCAAACTCTGCTATCTGTAACAGGCCTTCTGCCCCTCAGTCTCCAACCTCATCTTTCTGCAATGGCCCTTCTGCACCCCTGTCTCCAAATTCTGTTCTCCGCAACAGTCCTTCTGCACCCCAGGCTACAAAACATTTTCCCTGTAACAGTACGTCTATACTCTAGACTACAAACACTACTTTCCGTATCAGTTATTTTGCACACCAGTGTAAAAACTCTGCTCTCTGTAACAGCCCTACTGCACCTCAGTCTCCAACATCTGCTCTCTACAACAGTCCTTCTGCACACCAGTCTCCAAACTCTGCCCTCTACAACAGTCCTACTACACCCCAGTCTCCAACCTCTGTTCTCTGCAAGGATTCTTTTGCATCCCAGTCTTCAATGTCTGCTCTCTGCAACAGTCCTTCTACACCCAAGTCTCCAACCTCTGCTCTCTGCTACAGTACTTCTGCATCCCAGTCTCCAACCTCTGCACTCTGCAACATTTCTTCTGCACCCCAGTCTCCAACCTGTGCTATCTGTAACTATCCTACTAAACCCTGGTCTCCAAACTCTGCTCTCTTTAGCGATCCTTCTGCACCTCAGTTTCCAACCTCTGCTCTCTGCAATGATCCTTCTGCACCCCAGTCTTCAAACTCTTCTCTCTGCAACAGTCCTTTTGCACCCCATTCTCCAAGCTCTGCTCTCTGTAACAGTCCTTCTGCAACTCAGTCTCCAAACTCTGCTCTCTGTGACAGCCCTTCTTCACCCCAGTTTCCCACCTCTGTTCTCTGCAACAGTCCTTCTGCACCCCAGGCTCCAAACTCTGCTCTCTGTAACAGTTCTTCTTTACTGCAGTCTCCAACCTCTGCTGTCTTTAACGGTCCTTCTGCACCCCAGTCTCCAAACTCTACTTTTCATATCAGTTATTCTGCACCCCAGTCTTTAGCCTCTGCTCTCTGTGACAGTTTTTCTGCACCTCAGTCTCCAACCTCTGCTTCTGCAACAGTCCTTCTGCACCCCAGTCTCGATCCTCTTCTTTCTGCAACAGTCCTTCTAAACCCCAGTCTCAAACCACTGCTCTCTGCAACGATCCTTCTGCACCCCAGGCTCCAACCTCGGCTCTCAGTAACAGTTTTTCTGCATCCCAATCTCCAAACTCTGCTCTCTGTAACAGTCCTTCTGGACCCCAGTGTCCAACATCTGCTCTCTGCAATGATCCTGATTCTTCCCAGGTTCCAACATCTGCTCTTTCCAATGGTCCTTCTGCACCACAGTTTCCGACCGCTGCTCTAGGTAACAGTTTTTCTGCACCCCAATCTCCAAACTCTGCTATCTGTTACATCCTTCTGCACCCCAGTCTCCACCCTCTGATCTCTGTAACAATCCTTCTGGACCTCAGTCTCCAAACTCTGCTCTCTACAACAGTCCTTCTGCTCCTAAGTCTCCAACCTCTACTCTCTATAAAAGTCCTTCTGAACCTCAGTCTCCAAAATCTTCTCTCTGTAAGATCCTGCTGCAACCCATTCTTAAAACTCTGCTTTCTGTAACAGTCTTTCTGCACCCCAGTCTCCAAACTCTACTCTCTGTAACAGGCCTTCTGCACCCCAGTCTTCAACCTCTGCTCTCTGTAACAGACCTTCTGCACCCCAGTCTCCAACCTGTGCTCTCTTCAACGATCCTTCAGCACGCCAGGATCCAATATCTGCTCTGTGCAACAGTCCCTTCTGCACCTCAGTCAGAAAACTCTGCTCTCTGCACTAATTGTTCTGCACAACAGTTTCCAAACTTTGCTCTCTGTAACAAAAATTTCTGAACCTCAGACTCCAAAATGCTTTCTATAAGATCCTTCTTGCAACTTAGTCTCGAAACTGTGCTATATGTAACAGTGCTTCTGCACCCCAGGCTCAAAATTCTACTCTCTGTAACAGACCTTCTGCACCAACTCTTCAAACTCTTCACTCTGTAACAGGCTTTCTGCAACCCAGTCTCCAACCTCTTCTCTCTGCAACTATTCTTCTTCACCTCAGTCTCCATCCTCTGCTCTCTGCAACAGTCCTTCTGCACCAAAGACTCGAATCTCTGCTCTCTGTAAAAATCTTTCTGCACCTCAGTCTCCAAACTCTGCTCTCTGCAACGGTTCTTCTGCACCCCAGTCACCAACCTCTGTTCTCTGCATCAGTCCTTCTGCACCTAAGTCTCCAACCTCTGCTCTCTGAAACAGTCCTTCTGTACTGCAGTCTCCAACTCGGCTCTCAGTAACAGTCTTTCTGCACCCCAGTCTCAAACTTCTGCTCTCTGCAACATTTCTTTTGCACCCCAGTCTCCATCTGTGCTCTCTGTAACTGTCCTTCTGCACCCAGTCTCCAAACCCTGCTCTCTGTAACGATCTTTCTGCATCACAGTCTGAAACCTCTCCTCTGCAACGATCCTTCTGCCCCTCAGTCTCCAACCTCTGCTTGCTGCAATGATCCTTCTGCACCCCAGTTTCCAACCTCTGTTTTCTGTAGAAGTCCTTCTGCACTTCAGTCTCTAACCTCTGCTCTCTATAACAATCCTTCTGCACCTCAGTCTCCGAAATCTGCTCTCTATACCAGTCCTGCTGCACTTCAGTATCCAACCTCTGCTCTCTGTATAAGTCCTTCTGCACCTCAGTCTCCAAACTTCGCTCTCTGTAATAGTCCTTCTGCACCCCAGTCTCGAACCTCTGCTCTCTGTAACAATCGTTCTGCATCTCAGTTTCCAACGTCTGCTCTCTGTACAAGGTCTTCTGCACCCCAGTCTCCAAACTCTGCTCTCTGTAACAGGTTTTCTGAACCCCAGTCTCCAATCTCTTCTCTCAATAATGGTCCTTCTGCACGCCAATTGCCAACATCTGCTTTCGTTAACAGTCCTTCTGCACCTAAGATTTCAACCTCTACTCTCTGTAACAGTCCTTCTAAGCCTCAGTCTGAAAACACTGCCCTCTGCAACAATAATTCTGCACCCCAGTCTAGAAATTGTGCTATCTGTAACAATCCTCCTGCACCCCAGTCTCCAACATCTGCTCTCTATACAAGGTCTTCTGCACCCCATTCTCCATCTGTGCTGTCTGTAAATGTCCTTCTGCACCCCAGTCTCAAACCTCTGCTCTCTGTAACAGGCCTTCACCACCCCAGTCTCCAACCTCTGCTCTCTGTAACAGTCCTTCTGAACCCCAGTATCGAAACTCTGCTCTCTGTAAAAGTGATTCTGCACCTCCGTCTCCAACTTTTGCTCTTGTAATGGTCCTTCTGCACCTCAGTATTCAACCTCTGCTCTCTGCAACATTTCTTCTGCACCCCAGTCTCCAACCTGTGCTCTCTGTAACAGGCCTTATGCACCCCAGTCTCCAACCTCTGCTCTCTGTAACAGTTCTTCAGCACCCCAATCTCCAAACTCTGCTCTCTGTATCCGTCCTTCTGCACCTCAGGCTTTAAACTCAGCTCTCAGTAACGATCCTTCAGCACCTCAGTCTCCAATCTCTGCTCTCTGTAATAGGTCTTCTCCATGCCAGTCTCCAAATTTTGCTCTCTGGGTCAACCTTCTGCACCCCAGTATCCTACCTCTGCACTCTGTAACAATCCTTCTGCACCTCAGTCTCCCACCTCTCCTCTCTGCAACGGTCTTTGTGCACCCCATTCTCCAAACTCTACTCTCTGCAACAGTTCTTCTACCCCCCAATCTTCAACCTCTACTCTCTGCAACAGTCCTACTGCACCCCAGTCTCCAACATATGATCTCTGCAACAGTTTTTCTCTACCCCATTCTCTGTTAGGGTCTTTCTGCAACCCAATTTCCAACCAATTCTTTCTGTAACAGTCCTTCTGCACCTCAGTCTCCAAACTCTGCTCTCCTTAACAGTCCTTCTACACCTCAGTCTCCAACCTCTCCTCTCTGTAACAGTCCTTCTGCACCTCAGTCTGACACCTCTGCTCTCTGCACAATCCTTCTGCACCCCAGTCTCCAAACCACTGCTCTCTGTAACAGTCCACCTGCACCTAGTCTCCAAACACTGCTCTCTGTAAGATTATTCAGCAACCGAGTCTTCTAACTCTTCTCCCTGAAGCAGGCCTTCTGTACCCAAGTCTCCAACCTCTCCTCTCTATAACAGGCCTTCTGCACGCCAGTCTCCAAACTCTTCTCCCTGTAGCAGGCCTTCTGCACCGCAGTCTCCAAAATCTGCACTGTGCAATGATCCTTCTGCACCCCAGTCTCCAACCTCTGCTCTCTGCAATGATTCTACTGCACCCCACTCTACTAACTCTGATCTCCACAACAGTCCTTCTTCACCTCAGTCTCCAAATTCTCTTTCTGTAAGATCCATCTTCACCCCTGTATCCAACCTCTGCTCTCTGCAATAGTCCTTCTGCATCCAAGGCTCCAACCTCTTCTCTCTGTAACAAGACTTCCTTACCTCAGTCTCCAACCTCTGCTCTCTGCAACATTCCTTCTGCAACCCTGTCTCCAACCACTGCTCTCTAAGACAGTCCTTCTGCAGCTCAGTCTTCAAGCTCTGCTCTCTGCAACAGTCCTTCTGCACCTCAGTCTCTCAAATTCCTCTCTCTGTAAGATCCATCTTCACCCCTGTATCCATCCTTCTGCTCTCTGCAACAGTCTTTCTGAACCACAGTCTCCAACCTCTACTCTCTATAACAGTCGTTCTGCACTTCCCTCGCTAACCTGTGCTCTCTGTAGTATCCTTCTGAAACCCAGTCTTCAAAATATGCTCTCTGTAACATTCATTCTGCACACCAGCCTCCAACTCTGCTCTCTTGCAACCATCCCTCTTAACCCCAGTCTCCAACCTCTGGTCTCTGCAAGAGTCCTTCTTCACCTCAGTCTGAAAACTCTGCTGTCTTCAACGAACTTTCTGCACCCCAGTCTCCTACCTCTGCTGCCTGTAACAGTCCTTCTGCACCTCATTCTCCCAACTCTGCTCTCTGTAAAATACTTCTGCAACCCAGTCTTTAAACTCTGCAGTATGCAACCGTCCTTCTGCAAAACAGTCTTCAAACTCTGCTCTCTGTAACAGGACTTCTGCAACCCAGTCTCAATAATCTGCTCTCTGTAAATGGCATTCTGCATCCCAGTCTCCAAAATCTTCTCTCTGCAACGATTATTCTCCATACAAGTCTCCAACCTCTGCTCTCTGCAACAGTTCTTTTGCACCACAGTCTCCAACCTCTGGCTCTGTAAGATCCATCTGAAACCCCACTCTACAACCTCTGATCTCTGTAACAGTCTTTCTGCACCCCAGTATCCAAACTCTACTCTCTGTAACAGTCCTTCTGAACCTCAGTCTCCACCCTCTGCTCTCTTAAACAGTTTTCTGCACCACATTCTCCAAACAGTGCTCTCTGCAACAGTCCTTCTGCACCCCAGTCTCCAACATCTGCTCTCTGCAACAGTACTTCTACACTCCAGTTTCCAAACTCTGCTTCCTGCAATGATCCTTCTTGACCCAGTCTCCAACGTCTGCTCTCATTCAGAGTCCTTCTGCACAGAGTCTCCAACCTCTGATCTCTGTAAAAATCCTTCTGCACTTCAGTCTCCAAACTCTGTTCTCTGCAAGGGTCTTTCTGCAAATCAGTCTTCAACCTCTACTCTCTTTAACAGTCCTTCTGCACCTCAGTATGCAACCTCTGCTCTCTCTAAGATTCTTCTGCAACCAAGTCTCCAAACTCTGCTCTCTGTAACAGTGCTTCTGCACACCAGTCCCCAACCTCTGCTCTCTGCAACGGTCCTTCTTCACCAAAGTCTCCAACATATGCTGTCTGCAACAGTCCTTCTGCACCACAGTCTTCAACATCTACTCTCTGCAACAGTCCTTCTGCCCCTAAGTCTTAAAACTCTGCTATCTGCAAAGACCCATCTGCACCCCAGTCTCCTACTTCTGCTCTCCTTAACAGTCATTTGCACCTCATTCTACGAACTCTGCTCTCGGTAAGATCCTTCTAAAACCCAGTCTTTAAACTCTGCACTCTGTAACAGTCCTTATACACAAAAGTCTCCAAACTCTGCTCTCTGTAACAGGACTTCTGCAAGCCAGTCTCCAATCTCTGCTTTCTGAAACAGGACTTCTGCACCCCAGTCTTCAAACTCTGCTCTCTGTAAGATCCATCTGAAACCCCAGTCTTCAACACCTGTTCTCTGTTACAGTCCTCTGCACCCCAGTTTCCAACATATGCTGTCTGCAACATACCTTCTGCAGCACAGTCTCCAACCTCTTCTCTCTGCAACAGTCCTTCTGCAGCCCAGTTTCTAAAGTCTGTCTCTGCAACAGTCATTTGCACTCAGTCTTCTACCTCTTCCCTCTGTAACAGTTCTTCTGCACTCCACTCTCCAACCTCTGCTCTTTTCAACTTTACTTCTGCACCCAAGTATCCTACCTCTGCTCTCTGCAACCGTACTTCTGCACCCCAGTCCTCAAACTCTGCTCTCTGCAACAATCCTTCTGGACCCCAGTCTCCAACCTCTGCTTTCTGGAAGAGTCCTTCTTCACAACACTCTCCAACCTCTGCTTTCTATGATCCTTCTGCACTCCAGTTTCCAAAATCTGCTCTCTGTAACATTCCTTCTCCAAACTAGACTTTAACCCCTGCTTTCTGCAAGTGTCCTGCAGCACCCCAGTCTCCAACTTCTGTCCTCTGCAACAGTCCTTCGGCTTCCCAGTCTCCAACATCTGCTCCCTATAACAGTCCTTTGGCAACCCAGTCTCCAAACTTTGCTTTCTGTATCACTCTTTCTGAACACCAGTCTCATAACTCTGCTGTCTGTGTCTATCCTTCTGCACCTCAGTCTTTAACCTGTGCTCTCTGTAATATTCCTTCTACACCCCAGTCTCCAACCTGTGCTCTCTGTAACAGTTTTTCTATACCGCAGTCACCAAAGTCTGGTCATCGTAACGGTCCTTCTGCACCCCAATTTCCAACATCTGCTTTCTGTAACAGTCCTTCTGCACCTCAGTCTGCAAACTCTGCTCTTTCTAACAGTACTTCTACACCTCAGTCTCCAACCTCTGCTCTCTGTAACAGTCCTTCTGCACCTCAGTCTGACACCTCTCCTCTCTGCATGGTCCTTCTGCACCTCCATCTCCAACCACAGCTCTCTGTAACAGTCCACCTGCACCTCAGTCTCCAACCTCTGTTCTCTGTAAGATCCTTAAGCAACCCAGTCTCCAAACTCTGCTCTCTATAACTGTCCTTCTACACCCCAGTCTCCAACCTCTCCTCTCTGTAACAGTACATCTGCACCTCAGTATTCAAATTCTGCTGTCGGGAAGATGCTTCTGCACCCCTGTATCCAACCTCTACACTCTGTAACAGTCCTTCTGACCCGAGTCTCCAACCTCTGCGCTCTGTAACAGGACTTCTGCACCTCAGTCTCAAACGTCTGCTCTCTGCAACAGTCCTTTTCCACCCCAGTCTCAAACCTCTGCTCTCTACAACAATCTTTATGCACACTAGTTACCAACATCTGCTCTCTGCAACATTCCTTCTGCATCTCAGTTTTAAAACTCTGCTCTTTGCAGCGACCCTTCTGCACCCCTGTCTCCTACATCGGCTCTCTGTAACAGTCCTTCAGCACCTCAGTCTCCCAACTCTGCTCTCTGTAAGATCCTTCTGCAACCCAGTCTTTAAACTCTGCACATTGTACCTCTCCTTCTGCACAACAGTCTCCAACTTCTGATCTCTGTAACAGGACTTCTGCAACACAGTATCCAACCTCTGCTCTCTGTAAAAGGCCTTCTGCACCCCAGTCCTCAACCTCTTCTCTCTGCAACGAATCTTCTTCACCCCAGTCTCTAACATCTGCTCTCTGCAACAATTCTTTTGAACCCTAGTCTCCAAACTTTGCTCTCTGTAAGATCCATCTGAACCCCAGTCTGCAACCTATGCTCTCTGTAACAGTCCTTCTACACCCAAGTCTCCAAACTCTGCTCTCTGTAACAGTCCTTCTGCACCTCAGTCTCCAACCTCTGCTCTTTGTAACAGTCCTTCTGCACCCCATTCTCTAAAATCTGCTCTCTGCAATATTTCTTCTGAACCCCAGTCTACAACATCTGCTCTCTGCAACACTCCTTCTGCACTCCAGTCTCCAAGCTCCACTCTCTGCAATGATCTTTCTGGACCCCAGTCTGCAACGTCTGCTCTCTGCAACAGTCCTTCTGCACCAGTCTCCAACCTCTGCTCTCGGTAAGATCCTTCTGACTCAAGTTTCCAAACTCTTCTCTCTATAACATTCCTTCTCCACCCCAGTCTCCAAAATCTGTTCTCTGTATATATCCTTCTGCACCTCAGTCTCCAACCTATGCTCTATGTAAGAGTCCTTCTGCACCCCAGTCTCCAACCTCCGCTCTAGGTAACAGTCCTATACCACAGTCTCCAAACTCTGCTCATCGTAACGGACCTTCTGCACCTTAATTTCCAAACTCTGCTTCCTGTAACAGTTTTTCTACACCTGAGTCTTCAAAATCTGTTCTCTGTAACAGTCCTTCTACACCCCAGTCTCCAACCACTGCTCTCTGTAAAATTCCACCTTTACCTCAGTGTTAAATCTATGCTCACCACGATTCTTCTGCACCCCAGTATACAACCACTGCTCTCTGTCACAGTCCACCTGCAGCTCAGTCTCCAACCACTGCTCTCTTTCAGATCCTTCAGCAATCCAGTCTCCAAACACTGCTCTCTATAACACTTTTTCTGCACCCCAGTCTCCAAACTCTCCTCTCTGTAACAGGCCTTCTGCATGCCAGTCTCCAAACTCTGCTCTATGCAATGATCTAACTAAACCCCAGTCTCTAACCTCTTCTCTCTGCAACGATTCTTCTACACCCAAGTCTCCAACATCTGCTCTCTGCAGCTGTCCTTTTGCACACCAGTCTGCAAACTCTGCTCTCTGTAACATCCATCTGAACCCCAGTCTTCAACTGCTGCTCTCTGTAAAAGTCCTTCTTCACCTCAGTCTCCAAACCCTGCTCTCTGTAACAATCCTTCTGCACCCCAGTCTCTAAAATCTGCTGTCTGCAACAGTACTTCTGCACCCCAGTCTCCAAACTCTGCTCTCTTCAACAAACCTTCTGGACCCCAGTCTCCAACGTCTGCTCTCTGCAAAAGTCCTTCGTCAGTTCAGTCTCCAAACTCTGCTCTCTGTAAGATTCTTCTGCACTCCAGTTTTCAAACTCTGCTCTCTGTAAAATTTCTTTTCTACCCCAGTCTCAAAACTCTGTCCTCTGCATCAGTACTTCTTCTCCCCAGTCTCCGATATCTGCTCTCTTTAACAGACCGCAGGTTCCAACCTCTGCTCTCTGTAATGGTCCTTCTGCAACCCAGTCTCCAACCTCTGCTTTTTGAATCAGTTCTTCTGAACCCGAGTCTACAACCTCTGCTCTTTGTATTTATCATTCTGCACCTCATTCTTCAACCTGTGCTTTCTGTAACAGTCCTTCTGCACGTCAGTCTCTAAACTCTGCTCTCTGTAACTGTCCTTCTACACCTCAGTCTCTAACCTCTTCTCTTTGTAACAGTAATTCTGCACCTCAGTCTGAAACCTTTGCTCTCCACGATTCTTCTGCACCCCAGTGTCCAAACACTGCTCTCTGTAACAGACCACCTGCATCTCAGTCTCCAACATCTGCTCTCTGTAAGTTCCTTCAGCAACAAGTCTCCAAACTCTGTTCTATGTAACAGTTTTACTGCACCCCTGTCTCCAACCTTTCGTCTTTGTAACAGGCCTTCTGCACTCCAGTCTCAAAACTCTGCTCTCTATAGCAGGCTTTCTGTACCCCACTCTCCATCCTCTGCTCTCTGCAACGATCCTTCTGAACCCCAGTCTACAACCTTTGCTCTCTGCAATGATCCTACTGCACTCCAGTCTCCAACCTCTGATCTCTGCAACAGTCCTTCTGCACCTCAGTCTCCAAATTCTGCTCTCTGTAAGATCTTTCTGCACCACTGTCTCCAAACTCTGCTCTCTGTAACAGTCCTTCTGCACCCCAGTTTCCAACCACTGCTCTCCGCAAGAGTCATTCTGCACCCCAGTCTCCAAACTCTGCTCTCTGCAACAATCCTTCTGCACCCTAGTTACCAATATCTGCTCTCTGCTACAATACTTATGCACCCCAGTCTTCAACCACTGCTCTCTGTAACAGTCCTACTGTACTGCAGTATCCAACGTCTGCTCTCTGTAATGGTCTTTCTGCACCCCAGACTCCAATATCTGCTTTCTGTATCAGTCCTTCTATACCCCAGTTTCCAACCTCTGC